>NW_020867806.1:0-34681 GCF_003369695.1 Bos indicus x Bos taurus
CACTGATCACGTGGCTGATCATGCACTCTTCATGTGCCTGATCATGCACTGATCACGTGGCTGACCATGCACTGATCACGAAGATGATCATACACTGATCATGTTACTGTGCATGCACTGATCACGTGGCTCAACATGCACTGATCACTTGGGAGATCATGCACTGATCACGTGGCTGATCATGACTCCTCACGTGCCTGATCATGCACTGATCACGTGGCTGACCATGCACTCATCACGAAGCTGATCATACACTGAACAGGTGACTGTGCATGCACTGATCACGTGGCTGATCATGCACTTATCAGGAAGCTGGATTATACACTGGTCACGTGACTGTGCATGCACTGATGACGTGGCTGATCACGCACTGATCATGAAGTGATCATACACTAATCACGTGACTGTGCATGCACTGATCACGTGGCCTGATCATGCACTGACTCATGGCTGATCATGCACTGATCACGTGACTGATCATACACTGGTCACGTGATTATCATCCACTGATCACGTGGACTGATCATACACTGGTCACGTGGTTATCATGCACTGATTACGTGGCTGATCATACACTGATCACGTACCTGATCATGCACTGATCACGTGGCTGATCATGGACTGATCATGAAGCTGATCCTACACTGATCACGTGACTGTGCATACACTGATCACATGGCTGATCATGCACTGATCACGTGGCTGATCATGCACTGATCACGAAGATGATCATACACTGATCACGTGACTGTGCATGCACTGATCACATGGCTGATCATACACTGATCACGTGACTGATAATGCACTCTTCACGTGCCTGATCATGCACTGATCATGTGGCTGATCATGCACTGAAGACGAAGCTGATCATACACTGATCACGGAACCATGCATGCACTGATCACGTGGCTGATCATGCACTGATCACAAAGCTGATCAAACACTGATCACGTGACTGTGCATGCACTGATCACGTGACTGATTATGCACTCTTCACGTGCCTGATCATGCACTGATCATGTGGCTGATCCTGCACTGAAGACGAAGCTGATCATACACTGATCACGGAACCATGCATGCACTGACCACGTGACTGTGCATGCACTGATCATGTGGCTGATCATGCAATGACCCATGGCTGATCATGCACTGATCACCTGACTGATCATACACTGGGTCACGTGACTATCACGCACTTAGCACGTGGCTGATCATACACTGATCACCTGGCTGATCATGCACTGATCACGTGGCTGATCAGGCAGTGGATCACGAAGCTGATCATACACTGATCAACATGAATGTCCATGCACTGATCACATGGCTGATCATGCACTGATCACCTGGCTGATCATGCACTTTTAAGTTTGCTATCATACACTGACACGTGACTGATCATGCACACTTGACGTGCCTGATCATGCACTGATAACGTGGCTGACCATGCACTGATCACGAAGCTGATCATACAGTGATCACCTGACTGTGCATTCACTGATCATGTTCCTGAACATGCAATGATCACGTGGCTGATCTGCACTGATCACGTGGCTGATCATGCACTGATCACGAAGCTGATCATACACTGATCACGTGACTGTGCATGCACTGATCACGAGACTGATTATGCACTCTTCATGTGCCTGATCATGCACTGATCATGTGGCTGATCATGCACTGAAGACGAAGCTGATCATACACTGATCACGGAACCATGCATGCACTGATCACGTGGCTGATCATGCACTGATAATGAAGCTGATCCATACACTGACCACGTGACTGTGCATGCATTGATCATGTGGCTGATCATGCACTGACCCATGGCTGATCATGCACTGATCACGTGACTGATCATACACTGGTCACGTAACTATCATGCACTGAGCACGTGTCTGATCATACACTGATTACGTGCCTGATCATACACTGATCACGTGACTGTCCATGCACTGATCACATGGCTTATCATGCACTGATAACGTGGCTGACCATGCACTGATCACGAAGCTGATCATACACTGATCACCTGACTGTGCATTCACTGATCATGTGGCTGAACATGCAATGATCACGTGGCTGTTCATGCACTGATCACGTGGCTGATCATGCACTGATCACTTGGGAGATCATGCACTGATCACGTGGCTGATCATGCACTCTTCATGTGCCTGATCATGCACTGATCACGTGGCTGACCATGCACTGATCACGAAGATGATCATACACTGATCATGTTACTGTGCATGCACTGATCACGTGGCTCAACATGCACTGATCACTTGGGAGATCATGCACTGATCACGTGGCTGATCATGAACTCCTCACGTGCCTGATCATGCACTGATCACGTGGCTGACCATGCACTCATCACGAAGCTGATCATACACTGAACAGGTGGACTGTGCATGCACTGATCACGTGGCTCAACATGCACTGATCAGGAAGCTGATTATACACTGGTCACGTGACTGTGCATGCACTGATGATGTGGCTGATCACGCACTGATCATGAAGTTGATCATACACTGATCACGTGACTGTGCATGCACTGATCACGTGGCTGATCATGCACTGATCACGTGACTGATTATGCACTCTTCACGTGCCTGATCATGCACTGATCATGTGGCTGATCATGCACTGAAGACGAAGCTGATCATACACTGATCACGGAACCATGCATGCACTGATCACGTGGCTGATCATGCACTGATCACGAAGCTGATCAAACACTGATCACGTGACTGTGCGCATGATCACGTGACTGATTATGCACTCTTCACGTGCCTGATCATGCACTGATCACGTGGCTGACCATGCACTGATCACGAAGATGATCATACACTGATCATGTTACTGTGCATGCACTGATCACGTGGCTCAACATGCACTGATCACTTGGGAGATCATGCACTGATCACGTGGCTGATCATGAACTCCTCACGTGCCTGATCATGCACTGATCACGTGGCTGACCATGCACTCATCACGAAGCTGATCATACACTGAACAGGTGACTGTGCATGCACTGATCACGTGGCTGATCATGCACTTATCAGGAAGCTGATTATACACTGGTCACGTGACTGTGCATGCACTGATGACGTGGCTGATCACGCACTGATCATGAAGTTGATCATACACTAATCACGTGACTGTGCATGCACTGATCACGTGGCTGATCATGCACTGACTCCATGGCTGATCATGCACTGATCACGTGACTGATCATACACTGGTCACGTGATTATCATCCACTGATCACGTGACTGATCATACACTGGTCACGTGGTTATCATGCACTGATTACGTGGCTGATCATACACTGATCACGTACCTGATCATGCACTGATCACGTGGCTGATCATGGACTGATCATGAAGCTGATCCTACACTGATCACGTGACTGTGCATACACTGATCACATGGCTGATCATGCACTGATCACGTGGCTGATCATGCACTGATCACGAAGATGATCATACACTGATCACGTGACTGTGCATGCACTGATCACATGGCTGATCATACACTGATCACGTGACTGATTATGCACTCTTCACGTGCCTGATCATGCACTGATCATGTGGCTGATCATGCACTGAAGACGAAGCTGATCATACACTGATCACGGAACCATGCATGCACTGATCACGTGGCTGATCATGCACTGATCACAAAGCTGATCAAACACTGATCACGTGACTGTGCATGCACTGATCACGTGACTGATTATGCACTCTTCACGTGCCTGATCATGCACTGATCATGTGGCTGATCCTGCACTGAAGACGAAGCTGATCATACACTGATCACGGAACCATGCATGCACTGACCACGTGACTGTGCATGCACTGATCATGTGGCTGATCATGCAATGACCCATGGCTGATCATGCACTGATCACCTGACTGATCATACACTGGTCACGTGACTATCACGCACTTAGCACGTGGCTGATCATACACTGATCACCTGGCTGATCATGCACTGATCACGTGGCTGATCAGGCAGTGATCACGAAGCTGATCATACACTGATCACATGACTGTCCATGCACTGATCACATGGCTGATCATGCACTGATCACCTGGCTGATCATGCACTTTTAAGTTTGCTATCATACACTGACACGTGACTGATCATGCACACTTGACGTGCCTGATCATGCACTGATAACGTGGCTGACCATGCACTGATCACGAAGCTGATCATACACTGATCACCTGACTGTGCATTCACTGATCATGTTCCTGAACATGCAATGATCACGTGGCTGATCATGCACTGATCACGTGGCTGATCATGCACTGATCACGAAGCTGATCATACACTGATCACGTGACTGTGCATGCACTGATCACGAGACTGATTATGCACTCTTCATGTGCCTGATCATGCACTGATCATGTGGCTGATCATGCACTGAAGACGAAGCTGATCATACACTGATCACGGAACCATGCATGCACTGATCACGTGGCTGATCATGCACTGATAATGAAGCTGATCATACACTGACCACGTGACTGTGCATGCATTGATCATGTGGCTGATCATGCACTGACCCATGGCTGATCATGCACTGATCACGTGACTGATCATACACTGGTCACGTAACTATCATGCACTGAGCACGTGTCTGATCATACACTGATTACGTGCCTGATCATACACTGATCACGTGACTGTCCATGCACTGATCACATGGCTTATCATGCACTGATAACGTGGCTGACCATGCACTGATCACGAAGCTGATCATACACTGATCACCTGACTGTGCATTCACTGATCATGTGGCTGAACATGCAATGATCACGTGGCTGTTCATGCACTGATCACGTGGCTGATCATGCACTGATCACTTGGGAGATCATGCACTGATCACGTGGCTGATCATGCACTCTTCATGTGCCTGATCATGCACTGATCACGTGGCTGACCATGCACTGATCACGAAGATGATCATACACTGATCATGTTACTGTGCATGCACTGATCACGTGGCTCAACATGCACTGATCACTTGGGAGATCATGCACTGATCACGTGGCTGATCATGAACTCCTCACGTGCCTGATCATGCACTGATCACGTGGCTGACCATGCACTCATCACGAAGCTGATCATACACTGAACAGGTGACTGTGCATGCACTGATCACGTGGCTCAACATGCACTGATCAGGAAGCTGATTATACACTGGTCACGTGACTGTGCATGCACTGATGACGTGGCTGATCACGCACTGATCATGAAGTTGATCATACACTAATCACGTGACTGTGCATGCACTGATCACGTGGCTGATCATGCACTGACTCCATGGCTGATCATGCACTGATCACGTGACTGATCATACACTGGTCACGTGATTATCATCCACTGATCACGTGACTGATCATACACTGGTCACGTGGTTATCATGCACTGATTACGTGGCTGATCATACACTGATCACGTACCTGATCATGCACTGATCACATGGCTGATCATGCACTGATCACGAAGATGATCATACACTGATCACGTGACTGTGCATGCACTGATCACATGGCTGATCATGCACTGATCACGAAGATGATCATACACTGATCACGTGACTGTGCATGCACTGATCACATGGCTGATCATACACTGATCACGTGACTGATTATGCACTCTTCACGTGCCTGATCATGCACTGATCATGTGGCTGATCATGCACTGAAGACGAAGCTGATCATACACTGATCACGGAACCATGCATGCACTGATCACGTGGCTGATCATGCACTGATCACGAAGCTGATCAAACACTGATCACGTGACTGTGCGCATGATCACGTGACTGATTATGCACTCTTCACGTGCCTGATCATGCACTGATCACGTGGCTGACCATGCACTGATCACGAAGATGATCATACACTGATCATGTTACTGTGCATGCACTGATCACGTGGCTCAACATGCACTGATCACTTGGGAGATCATGCACTGATCACGTGGCTGATCATGAACTCCTCACGTGCCTGATCATGCACTGATCACGTGGCTGACCATGCACTCATCACGAAGCTGATCATACACTGAACAGGTGACTGTGCATGCACTGATCACGTGGCTGATCATGCACTTATCAGGAAGCTGATTATACACTGGTCACGTGACTGTGCATGCACTGATGACGTGGCTGATCACGCACTGATCATGAAGTTGATCATACACTAATCACGTGACTGTGCATGCACTGATCACGTGGCTGATCATGCACTGACTCCATGGCTGATCATGCACTGATCACGTGACTGATCATACACTGGTCACGTGATTATCATCCACTGATCACGTGACTGATCATACACTGGTCACGTGGTTATCATGCACTGATTACGTGGCTGATCATACACTGATCACGTACCTGATCATGCACTGATCACGTGGCTGATCATGGACTGATCATGAAGCTGATCCTACACTGATCACGTGACTGTGCATACACTGATCACATGGCTGATCATGCACTGATCACGTGGCTGATCATGCACTGATCACGAAGATGATCATACACTGATCACGTGACTGTGCATGCACTGATCACATGGCTGATCATACACTGATCACGTGACTGATTATGCACTCTTCACGTGCCTGATCATGCACTGATCATGTGGCTGATCATGCACTGAAGACGAAGCTGATCATACACTGATCACGGAACCATGCATGCACTGATCACGTGGCTGATCATGCACTGATCACAAAGCTGATCAAACACTGATCACGTGACTGTGCATGCACTGATCACGTGACTGATTATGCACTCTTCACGTGCCTGATCATGCACTGATCATGTGGCTGATCCTGCACTGAAGACGAAGCTGATCATACACTGATCACGGAACCATGCATGCACTGACCACGTGACTGTGCATGCACTGATCATGTGGCTGATCATGCAATGACCCATGGCTGATCATGCACTGATCACCTGACTGATCATACACTGGTCACGTGACTATCACGCACTTAGCACGTGGCTGATCATACACTGATCACCTGGCTGATCATGCACTGATCACGTGGCTGATCAGGCAGTGATCACGAAGCTGATCATACACTGATCACATGACTGTCCATGCACTGATCACATGGCTGATCATGCACTGATCACCTGGCTGATCATGCACTTTTAAGTTTGCTATCATACACTGACACGTGACTGATCATGCACACTTGACGTGCCTGATCATGCACTGATAACGTGGCTGACCATGCACTGATCACGAAGCTGATCATACACTGATCACCTGACTGTGCATTCACTGATCATGTTCCTGAACATGCAATGATCACGTGGCTGATCATGCACTGATCACGTGGCTGATCATGCACTGATCACGAAGCTGATCATACACTGATCACGTGACTGTGCATGCACTGATCACGAGACTGATTATGCACTCTTCATGTGCCTGATCATGCACTGATCATGTGGCTGATCATGCACTGAAGACGAAGCTGATCATACACTGATCACGGAACCATGCATGCACTGATCACGTGGCTGATCATGCACTGATAATGAAGCTGATCATACACTGACCACGTGACTGTGCATGCATTGATCATGTGGCTGATCATGCACTGACCCATGGCTGATCATGCACTGATCACGTGACTGATCATACACTGGTCACGTAACTATCATGCACTGAGCACGTGTCTGATCATACACTGATTACGTGCCTGATCATACACTGATCACGTGACTGTCCATGCACTGATCACATGGCTTATCATGCACTGATAACGTGGCTGACCATGCACTGATCACGAAGCTGATCATACACTGATCACCTGACTGTGCATTCACTGATCATGTGGCTGAACATGCAATGATCACGTGGCTGTTCATGCACTGATCACGTGGCTGATCATGCACTGATCACTTGGGAGATCATGCACTGATCACGTGGCTGATCATGCACTCTTCATGTGCCTGATCATGCACTGATCACGTGGCTGACCATGCACTGATCACGAAGATGATCATACACTGATCATGTTACTGTGCATGCACTGATCACGTGGCTCAACATGCACTGATCACTTGGGAGATCATGCACTGATCACGTGGCTGATCATGAACTCCTCACGTGCCTGATCATGCACTGATCACGTGGCTGACCATGCACTCATCACGAAGCTGATCATACACTGAACAGGTGACTGTGCATGCACTGATCACGTGGCTCAACATGCACTGATCAGGAAGCTGATTATACACTGGTCACGTGACTGTGCATGCACTGATGACGTGGCTGATCACGCACTGATCATGAAGTTGATCATACACTAATCACGTGACTGTGCATGCACTGATCACGTGGCTGATCATGCACTGACTCCATGGCTGATCATGCACTGATCACGTGACTGATCATACACTGGTCACGTGATTATCATCCACTGATCACGTGACTGATCATACACTGGTCACGTGGTTATCATGCACTGATTACGTGGCTGATCATACACTGATCACGTACCTGATCATGCACTGATCACGTGGCTGATCATGGACTGATCACGAAGCTGATCGTACACTGATCACGTGACTGTGCATGCACTGATCACATGGCTGATCATGCACTGATCACGAAGATGATCATACACTGATCACGTGACTGTGCATGCACTGATCACATGGCTGATCATGCACTGATCACGAAGATGATCATACACTGATCACGTGACTGTGCATGCACTGATCACATGGCTGATCATACACTGATCACGTGACTGATTATGCACTCTTCACGTGCCTGATCATGCACTGATCATGTGGCTGATCATGCACTGAAGACGAAGCTGATCATACACTGATCACGGAACCATGCATGCACTGATCACGTGGCTGATCATGCACTGATCACGAAGCTGATCAAACACTGATCACGTGACTGTGCGCATGATCACGTGACTGATTATGCACTCTTCACGTGCCTGATCATGCACTGATCACGTGGCTGACCATGCACTGATCACGAAGATGATCATACACTGATCATGTTACTGTGCATGCACTGATCACGTGGCTCAACATGCACTGATCACTTGGGAGATCATGCACTGATCACGTGGCTGATCATGAACTCCTCACGTGCCTGATCATGCACTGATCACGTGGCTGACCATGCACTCATCACGAAGCTGATCATACACTGAACAGGTGACTGTGCATGCACTGATCACGTGGCTGATCATGCACTTATCAGGAAGCTGATTATACACTGGTCACGTGACTGTGCATGCACTGATGACGTGGCTGATCACGCACTGATCATGAAGTTGATCATACACTAATCACGTGACTGTGCATGCACTGATCACGTGGCTGATCATGCACTGACTCCATGGCTGATCATGCACTGATCACGTGACTGATCATACACTGGTCACGTGATTATCATCCACTGATCACGTGACTGATCATACACTGGTCACGTGGTTATCATGCACTGATTACGTGGCTGATCATACACTGATCACGTACCTGATCATGCACTGATCACGTGGCTGATCATGGACTGATCATGAAGCTGATCCTACACTGATCACGTGACTGTGCATACACTGATCACATGGCTGATCATGCACTGATCACGTGGCTGATCATGCACTGATCACGAAGATGATCATACACTGATCACGTGACTGTGCATGCACTGATCACATGGCTGATCATACACTGATCACGTGACTGATTATGCACTCTTCACGTGCCTGATCATGCACTGATCATGTGGCTGATCATGCACTGAAGACGAAGCTGATCATACACTGATCACGGAACCATGCATGCACTGATCACGTGGCTGATCATGCACTGATCACAAAGCTGATCAAACACTGATCACGTGACTGTGCATGCACTGATCACGTGACTGATTATGCACTCTTCACGTGCCTGATCATGCACTGATCATGTGGCTGATCCTGCACTGAAGACGAAGCTGATCATACACTGATCACGGAACCATGCATGCACTGACCACGTGACTGTGCATGCACTGATCATGTGGCTGATCATGCAATGACCCATGGCTGATCATGCACTGATCACCTGACTGATCATACACTGGTCACGTGACTATCACGCACTTAGCACGTGGCTGATCATACACTGATCACCTGGCTGATCATGCACTGATCACGTGGCTGATCAGGCAGTGATCACGAAGCTGATCATACACTGATCACATGACTGTCCATGCACTGATCACATGGCTGATCATGCACTGATCACCTGGCTGATCATGCACTTTTAAGTTTGCTATCATACACTGACACGTGACTGATCATGCACACTTGACGTGCCTGATCATGCACTGATAACGTGGCTGACCATGCACTGATCACGAAGCTGATCATACACTGATCACCTGACTGTGCATTCACTGATCATGTTCCTGAACATGCAATGATCACGTGGCTGATCATGCACTGATCACGTGGCTGATCATGCACTGATCACGAAGCTGATCATACACTGATCACGTGACTGTGCATGCACTGATCACGAGACTGATTATGCACTCTTCATGTGCCTGATCATGCACTGATCATGTGGCTGATCATGCACTGAAGACGAAGCTGATCATACACTGATCACGGAACCATGCATGCACTGATCACGTGGCTGATCATGCACTGATAATGAAGCTGATCATACACTGACCACGTGACTGTGCATGCATTGATCATGTGGCTGATCATGCACTGACCCATGGCTGATCATGCACTGATCACGTGACTGATCATACACTGGTCACGTAACTATCATGCACTGAGCACGTGTCTGATCATACACTGATTACGTGCCTGATCATACACTGATCACGTGACTGTCCATGCACTGATCACATGGCTTATCATGCACTGATAACGTGGCTGACCATGCACTGATCACGAAGCTGATCATACACTGATCACCTGACGTGCATTCACTGATCATGTGGCTGAACATGCAATGATCACGTGGCTGTTCATGCACTGATCACGTGGCTGATCATGCAACTGATCACTTGGGAGATCTTGCACTGATCACGTGGCTGATCATGCACTCTTCATGGCATGATCATGCACTGATCACTGTGGCTGACCATGCACTGATCACGAAGCTGATCAAACACTGATCACGTGACTGTGCGCATGATCACGTGACTGATTATGCACTCTTCACGTGCCTGATAATGCACTGATCACGTGGCTGACCATGCACTGATCACGAAGATGATCATACACTGCTCATGTTACTGTTGCATGCACTGATCACGTGGCTCAACATGCACTGATCACTTGGGAGATCATGCACTGATCACGTGGCTGATCATGAACTCCTCACGTGCCTGATCATGCACTGATCACGTGGCTGACCATGCACTCATCACGAAGCTGATCATACACTGAACAGGTGACTGTGCATGCACTGATCACGTGGCTGATCATGCACTGATCAGGAAGCTGATTATACACTGGTCACGTGACTGTGCATGCACTGATGACGTGGCTGATCACGCACTGATCATGAAGTTGATCATACACTAATCACGTGACTGTGCATGCACTGATCACGTGGCTGATCATGCACTGACTCCATGGCTGATCATGCACTGATCACGTGACTGATCATACACTGGTCACGTGATTATCATCCACTGATCACGTGACTGATCATACACTGGTCACGTGGTTATCATGCACTGATTACGTGGCTGATCATACACTGATCACGTACCTGATCATGCACTGATCACGTGGCTGATCATGGACTGATCATGAAGCTGATCCTACACTGATCACGTGACTGTGCATACACTGATCACATGGCTGATCATGCACTGATCACGTGGCTGATCATGCACTGATCACGAAGATGATCATACACTGATCACGTGACTGTGCATGCACTGATCACATGGCTGATCATACACTGATCACGTGACTGATTATGCACTCTTCACGTGCCTGATCATGCACTGATCATGTGGCTGATCATGCACTGAAGACGAAGCTGATCATACACTGATCACGGAACCATGCATGCACTGATCACGTGGCTGATCATGCACTGATCACAAAGCTGATCAAACACTGATCACGTGACTGTGCATGCACTGATCACGTGACTGATTATGCACTCTTCACGTGCCTGATCATGCACTGATCATGTGGCTGATCCTGCACTGAAGACGAAGCTGATCATACACTGATCACGGAACCATGCATGCACTGACCACGTGACTGTGCATGCACTGATCATGTGGCTGATCATGCAATGACCCATGGCTGATCATGCACTGATCACCTGACTGATCATACACTGGTCACGTGACTATCACGCACTTAGCACGTGGCTGATCATACACTGATCACCTGGCTGATCATGCACTGATCACGTGGCTGATCAGGCAGTGATCACGAAGCTGATCATACACTGATCACATGACTGTCCATGCACTGATCACATGGCTGATCATGCACTGATCACCTGGCTGATCATGCACTTTTAAGTTTGCTATCATACACTGACACGTGACTGATCATGCACACTTGACGTGCCTGATCATGCACTGATAACGTGGCTGACCATGCACTGATCACGAAGCTGATCATACACTGATCACCTGACTGTGCATTCACTGATCATGTTCCTGAACATGCAATGATCACGTGGCTGATCATGCACTGATCACGTGGCTGATCATGCACTGATCACGAAGCTGATCATACACTGATCACGTGACTGTGCATGCACTGATCACGAGACTGATTATGCACTCTTCATGTGCCTGATCATGCACTGATCATGTGGCTGATCATGCACTGAAGACGAAGCTGATCATACACTGATCACGGAACCATGCATGCACTGATCACGTGGCTGATCATGCACTGATAATGAAGCTGATCATACACTGACCACGTGACTGTGCATGCATTGATCATGTGGCTGATCATGCACTGACCCATGGCTGATCATGCACTGATCACGTGACTGATCATACACTGGTCACGTAACTATCATGCACTGAGCACGTGTCTGATCATACACTGATTACGTGCCTGATCATACACTGATCACGTGACTGTCCATGCACTGATCACATGGCTTATCATGCACTGATAACGTGGCTGACCATGCACTGATCACGAAGCTGATCATACACTGATCACCTGACTGTGCATTCACTGATCATGTGGCTGAACATGCAATGATCACGTGGCTGTTCATGCACTGATCACGTGGCTGATCATGCACTGATCACTTGGGAGATCATGCACTGATCACGTGGCTGATCATGCACTCTTCATGTGCCTGATCATGCACTGATCACGTGGCTGACCATGCACTGATCACGAAGATGATCATACACTGATCATGTTACTGTGCATGCACTGATCACGTGGCTCAACATGCACTGATCACTTGGGAGATCATGCACTGATCACGTGGCTGATCATGAACTCCTCACGTGCCTGATCATGCACTGATCACGTGGCTGACCATGCACTCATCACGAAGCTGATCATACACTGAACAGGTGACTGTGCATGCACTGATCACGTGGCTCAACATGCACTGATCAGGAAGCTGATTATACACTGGTCACGTGACTGTGCATGCACTGATGACGTGGCTGATCACGCACTGATCATGAAGTTGATCATACACTAATCACGTGACTGTGCATGCACTGATCACGTGGCTGATCATGCACTGACTCCATGGCTGATCATGCACTGATCACGTGACTGATCATACACTGGTCACGTGATTATCATCCACTGATCACGTGACTGATCATACACTGGTCACGTGGTTATCATGCACTGATTACGTGGCTGATCATACACTGATCACGTACCTGATCATGCACTGATCACGTGGCTGATCATGGACTGATCATGAAGCTGATCCTACACTGATCACGTGACTGTGCATACACTGATCACATGGCTGATCATGCACTGATCACGTGGCTGATCATGCACTGATCACGAAGATGATCATACACTGATCACGTGACTGTGCATGCACTGATCACATGGCTGATCATACACTGATCACGTGACTGATTATGCACTCTTCACGTGCCTGATCATGCACTGATCATGTGGCTGATCATGCACTGAAGACGAAGCTGATCATACACTGATCACGGAACCATGCATGCACTGATCACGTGGCTGATCATGCACTGATAATGAAGCTGATCATACACTGACCACGTGACTGTGCATGCATTGATCATGTGGCTGATCATGCACTGACCCATGGCTGATCATGCACTGATCACGTGACTGATCATACACTGGTCACGTAACTATTCATGCACTGAGCACGTGTCTGATCATACACTGATTACGTGCCTGATCATACACTGATCACGTGACTGTCCATGCACTGATCACATGGCTTATCATGCACTGATAACGTGGCTGACCATGCACTGATCACGAAGCTGATCATACACTGATCACCTGACTGTGCATTCACTGATCATGTGGCTGAACATGCAATGATCACGTGGCTGTTCATGCACTGATCACGTGGCTGATCATGCACTGATCACTTGGGAGATCATGCACTGATCACGTGGCTGATCATGCACTCTTCATGTGCCTGATCATGCACTGATCACGTGGCTGACCATGCACTGATCACGAAGATGATCATACACTGATCATGTTACTGTGCATGCACTGATCACGTGGCTCAACATGCACTGATCACTTGGGAGATCATGCACTGATCACGTGGCTGATCATGAACTCCTCACGTGCCTGATCATGCACTGATCACGTGGCTGACCATGCACTCATCACGAAGCTGATCATACACTGAACAGGTGACTGTGCATGCACTGATCACGTGGCTCAACATGCACTGATCAGGAAGCTGATTATACACTGGTCACGTGACTGTGCATGCACTGATGACGTGGCTGATCACGCACTGATCATGAAGTTGATCATACACTAATCACGTGACTGTGCATGCACTGATCACGTGGCTGATCATGCACTGACTCCATGGCTGATCATGCACTGATCACGTGACTGATCATACACTGGTCACGTGATTATCATCCACTGATCACGTGACTGATCATACACTGGTCACGTGGTTATCATGCACTGATTACGTGGCTGATCATACACTGATCACGTACCTGATCATGCACTGATCACGTGGCTGATCATGGACTGATCACGAGCTGATCGTACACTGATCACGTGACTGTGCATGCACTGATCACATGGCTGATCATGCACTGATCACGAAGATGATCATACACTGATCACGTGACTGTGCATGCACTGATCACATGGCTGATCATGCACTGATCACGAAGATGATCATACACTGATCACGTGACTGTGCATGCACTGATCACATGGCTGATCATACACTGATCACGTGACTGATTATGCACTCTTCACGTGCCTGATCATGCACTGATCATGTGGCTGATCATGCACTGAAGACGAAGCTGATCATACACTGATCACGGAACCATGCATGCACTGATCACGTGGCTGATCATGCACTGATCACGAAGCTGATCAAACACTGATCACGTGACTGTGCGCATGATCACGTGACTGATTATGCACTCTTCACGTGCCTGATCATGCACTGATCACGTGGCTGACCATGCACTGATCACGAAGATGATCATACACTGATCATGTTACTGTGCATGCACTGATCACGTGGCTCAACATGCACTGATCACTTGGGAGATCATGCACTGATCACGTGGCTGATCATGAACTCCTCACGTGCCTGATCATGCACTGATCACGTGGCTGACCATGCACTCATCACGAAGCTGATCATACACTGAACAGGTGACTGTGCATGCACTGATCACGTGGCTGATCATGCACTTATCAGGAAGCTGATTATACACTGGTCACGTGACTGTGCATGCACTGATGACGTGGCTGATCACGCACTGATCATGAAGTTGATCATACACTAATCACGTGACTGTGCATGCACTGATCACGTGGCTGATCATGCACTGACTCCATGGCTGATCATGCACTGATCACGTGACTGATCATACACTGGTCACGTGATTATCATCCACTGATCACGTGACTGATCATACACTGGTCACGTGGTTATCATGCACTGATTACGTGGCTGATCATACACTGATCACGTACCTGATCATGCACTGATCACGTGGCTGATCATGGACTGATCATGAAGCTGATCCTACACTGATCACGTGACTGTGCATACACTGATCACATGGCTGATCATGCACTGATCACGTGGCTGATCATGCACTGATCACGAAGATGATCATACACTGATCACGTGACTGTGCATGCACTGATCACATGGCTGATCATACACTGATCACGTGACTGATTATGCACTCTTCACGTGCCTGATCATGCACTGATCATGTGGCTGATCATGCACTGAAGACGAAGCTGATCATACACTGATCACGGAACCATGCATGCACTGATCACGTGGCTGATCATGCACTGATCACAAAGCTGATCAAACACTGATCACGTGACTGTGCATGCACTGATCACGTGACTGATTATGCACTCTTCACGTGCCTGATCATGCACTGATCATGTGGCTGATCCTGCACTGAAGACGAAGCTGATCATACACTGATCACGGAACCATGCATGCACTGACCACGTGACTGTGCATGCACTGATCATGTGGCTGATCATGCAATGACCCATGGCTGATCATGCACTGATCACCTGACTGATCATACACTGGTCACGTGACTATCACGCACTTAGCACGTGGCTGATCATACACTGATCACCTGGCTGATCATGCACTGATCACGTGGCTGATCAGGCAGTGATCACGAAGCTGATCATACACTGATCACATGACTGTCCATGCACTGATCACATGGCTGATCATGCACTGATCACCTGGCTGATCATGCACTTTTAAGTTTGCTATCATACACTGACACGTGACTGATCATGCACACTTGACGTGCCTGATCATGCACTGATAACGTGGCTGACCATGCACTGATCACGAAGCTGATCATACAGTGATCACCTGACTGTGCATTCACTGATCATGTTCCTGAACATGCAATGATCACGTGGCTGATCATGCACTGATCACGTGGCTGATCATGCACTGATCACGAAGCTGATCATACACTGATCACGTGACTGTGCATGCACTGATCACGAGACTGATTATGCACTCTTCATGTGCCTGATCATGCACTGATCATGTGGCTGATCATGCACTGAAGACGAAGCTGATCATACACTGATCACGGAACCATGCATGCACTGATCACGTGGCTGATCATGCACTGATAATGAAGCTGATCATACACTGACCACGTGACTGTGCATGCATTGATCATGTGGCTGATCATGCACTGACCCATGGCTGATCATGCACTGATCACGTGACTGATCATACACTGGTCACGTAACTATCATGCACTGAGCACGTGTCTGATCATACACTGATTACGTGCCTGATCATACACTGATCACGTGACTGTCCATGCACTGATCACATGGCTTATCATGCACTGATAACGTGGCTGACCATGCACTGATCACGAAGCTGATCATACACTGATCACCTGACTGTGCATTCACTGATCATGTGGCTGAACATGCAATGATCACGTGGCTGTTCATGCACTGATCACGTGGCTGATCATGCACTGATCACTTGGGAGATCATGCACTGATCACGTGGCTGATCATGCACTCTTCATGTGCCTGATCATGCACTGATCACGTGGCTGACCATGCACTGATCACGAAGATGATCATACACTGATCATGTTACTGTGCATGCACTGATCACGTGGCTCAACATGCACTGATCACTTGGGAGATCATGCACTGATCACGTGGCTGATCATGAACTCCTCACGTGCCTGATCATGCACTGATCACGTGGCTGACCATGCACTCATCACGAAGCTGATCATACACTGAACAGGTGACTGTGCATGCACTGATCACGTGGCTCAACATGCACTGATCAGGAAGCTGATTATACACTGGTCACGTGACTGTGCATGCACTGATGACGTGGCTGATCACGCACTGATCATGAAGTTGATCATACACTAATCACGTGACTGTGCATGCACTGATCACGTGGCTGATCATGCACTGACTCCATGGCTGATCATGCACTGATCACGTGACTGATCATACACTGGTCACGTGATTATCATCCACTGATCACGTGACTGATCATACACTGGTCACGTGGTTATCATGCACTGATTACGTGGCTGATCATACACTGATCACGTACCTGATCATGCACTGATCACGTGGCTGATCATGGACTGATCACGAAGCTGATCGTACACTGATCACGTGACTGTGCATGCACTGATCACATGGCTGATCATGCACTGATCACGAAGATGATCATACACTGATCACGTGACTGTGCATGCACTGATCACATGGCTGATCATACACTGATCACGTGACTGATTATGCACTCTTCACGTGCCTGATCATGCACTGATCATGTGGCTGATCATGCACTGAAGACGAAGCTGATCATACACTGATCACGGAACCATGCATGCACTGATCACGTGGCTGATCATGCACTGATAATGAAGCTGATCATACACTGACCACGTGACTGTGCATGCATTGATCATGTGGCTGATCATGCACTGACCCATGGCTGATCATGCACTGATCACGTGACTGATCATACACTGGTCACGTAACTATCATGCACTGAGCACGTGTCTGATCATACACTGATTACGTGCCTGATCATACACTGATCACGTGACTGTCCATGCACTGATCACATGGCTTATCATGCACTGATAACGTGGCTGACCATGCACTGATCACGAAGCTGATCATACACTGATCACCTGACTGTGCATTCACTGATCATGTGGCTGAACATGCAATGATCACGTGGCTGTTCATGCACTGATCACGTGGCTGATCATGCACTGATCACTTGGGAGATCATGCACTGATCACGTGGCTGATCATGCACTCTTCATGTGCCTGATCATGCACTGATCACGTGGCTTGACCATGCACTGATCACGAAGATGATCATACACTGATCATGTTACTGTGCATGCACTGATCACGTGGCTCAACATGCACTGATCACTTGGGAGATCATGCACTGATCACGTGGCTGATCATGAACTCCTCACGTGCCTGATCATGCACTGATCACGTGGCTGACCATGCACTCATCACGAAGCTGATCAATACACTGAACAGGTGACTGTGCATGCACTGATCACGTGGCTCAACATGCACTGATCAGGAAGCTGATTATACACTGGTCACGTGACTGTGCATGCACTGATGACGTGGCTGATCACGCACTGATCATGAAGTTGATCATACACTAATCACGTGACTGTGCATGCACTGATCACGTGGCTGATCATGCACTGACTCCATGGCTGATCATGCACTGATCACGTGACTGATCATACACTGGTCACGTGATTATCATCCACTGATCACGTGACTGATCATACACTGGTCACGTGGTTATCATGCACTGATTACGTGGCTGATCATACACTGATCACGTACCTGATCATGCACTGATCACGTGGCTGATCATGGACTGATCACGAAGCTGATCGTACACTGATCACGTGACTGTGCATGCACTGATCACATGGCTGATCATGCACTGATCACGAAGATGATCATACACTGATCACGTGACTGTGCATGCCACTGATCACATGGCTGATCATGCACTGATCACGAAGATGATCATACACTGATCACGTGACTGTGCATGCACTGATCACATGGCTGATCATACACTGATCACGTGACTGATTATGCACTCTTCACGTGCTGATCATGCACTGATCATGTGGCTGATCATGCACTGAAGACGAAGCTGATCATACACTGATCACGGAACCATGCATGCACTGATCACGTGGCTGATCATGCACTGATCACGAAGCTGATCAAACACTGATCACGTGACTGTGCGCATGATCACGTGACTGATTATGCACTCTTCACGTGCCTGATCATGCACTGATCACGTGGCTGACCATGCACTGATCACGAAGATGATCATACACTGATCATGTTACTGTGCATGCACTGATCACGTGGCTCAACATGCACTGATCACTTGGGAGATCATGCACTGATCACGTGGCTGATCATGAACTCCTCACGTGCCTGATCATGCACTGATCACGTGGCTGACCATGCACTCATCACGAAGCTGATCATACACTGAACAGGTGACTGTGCATGCACTGATCACGTGGCTGATCATGCACTTATCAGGAAGCTGATTATACACTGGTCACGTGACTGTGCATGCACTGATGACGTGGCTGATCACGCACTGATCATGAAGTTGATCATACACTAATCACGTGACTGTGCATGCACTGATCACGTGGCTGATCATGCACTGACTCCATGGCTGATCATGCACTGATCACGTGACTGATCATACACTGGTCACGTGATTATCATCCACTGATCACGTGACTGATCATACACTGGTCACGTGGTTATCATGCACTGATTACGTGGCTGATCATACACTGATCACGTACCTGATCATGCACTGATCACGTGGCTGATCATGGACTGATCATGAAGCTGATCCTACACTGATCACGTGACTGTGCATACACTGATCAACATGGCTGATCATGCACTGATCACGTGGCTGATCATGCACTGATCACGAAGATGATCATACACTGATCACGTGACTGTGCATGCACTGATCACATGGCTGATCATACACTGAATCACGTGACTGATTATGCACTCTTTCACGTGCCTGATCATGCACTGATCATGTGGCTGATCATGCACTGAAGACGAAGCTGATCATACACTGATCACGGAACCATGCATGCACTGATCACGTGGCTGATCATGCACTGATCACAAAAGCTGATCAAAACACTGATCACGTGACTGTGCATGCACTGATCACGTGACTGATTATGCACTCTTCACGTGCCTGATCATGCACTGATCATGTGGCTGATCCTGCACTGAAGACGAAGCTGATCATACACTGATCACGGAACCATGCATGCACTGACCACGTGACTGTGCATGCACTGATCATGTGGCTGATCATGCAATGACCCATGGCTGATCATGCACTGATCACCTGACTGATCATACACTGGTCACGTGACTATCACGCACTTAGCACGTGGCTGATCATACACTGATCACCTGGCTGATCATGCACTGATCACGTGGCTGATCAGGCAGTGATCACGAAGCTGATCATACACTGATCACATGACTGTCCATGCACTGATCACATGGCTGATCATGCACTGATCACCTGGCTGATCATGCACTTTTAAGTTTGCTATCATACACTGACACGTGATGATCATGCACAACTTGACGTGCCTGATCATGCACTGATAACGTGGCTGACCATGCACTGATCACGAAGCTGATCATACAGTGATCACCTGACTGTGCATTCACTGATCATGTTCCTGAACATGCAATGATCACGTGGCTGATCATGCACTGATCACGTGGCTGATCATGCACTGATCACGAAGCTGATCATACACTGATCACGTGACTGTGCATGCACTGATCACGAGACTGATTTATGCACTCTTCATGTGCCTGATCATGCACTGATCATGTGGCTGATCATGCACTGAAGACGAAGCTGATCATACACTGATCACGGAACCATGCATGCACTGATCACGTGGCTGATCATGCACTGATAATGAAGCTGATCATACACTGACCACGTGACTGTGCATGCATTGATCATGTGGCTGATCATGCACTGACCCATGGCTGATCATGCACTGATCACGTGACTGATCATACACTGGTCACGTAACTATCATGCACTGAGCACGTGTCTGATCATACACTGATTACGTGCCTGATCATACACTGATCACGTGACTGTCCATGCACTGATCACATGGCTTATCATGCACTGATAACGTGGCTGACCATGCACTGATCACGAAGCTGATCATACACTGATCACCTGACTGTGCATTCACTGATCATGTGGCTGAACATGCAATGATCACGTGGCTGTTCATGCACTGATCACGTGGCTGATCATGCACTGATCACTTGGGAGATCATGCACTGATCACGTGGCTGATCATGCACTCTTCATGTGCCTGATCATGCACTGATCACGTGGCTGACCATGCACTGATCACGAAGATGATCATACACTGATCATGTACTGTGCATGCACTGATCACGTGGCTCAACATGCACTGATCACTTGGGAGATCATGCACTGATCACGTGGCTGATCATGAACTCCTCACGTGCCTGATCATGCACTGATCACGTGGCTGACCATGCACTCATCACGAAGCTGATCATACACTGAACAGGTGACTGTGCATGCACTGATCACGTGGCTCAACATGCACTGATCAGGAAGCTGATTATACACTGGTCACGTGACTGTGCATGCACTGATGACGTGGCTGATCACGCACTGATCATGAAGTTGATCATACACTAATCACGTGACTGTGCATGCACTGATCACGTGGCTGATCATGCACTGACTCCATGGCTGATCATGCACTGATCACGTGACTGATCATACACTGGTCACGTGATTATCATCCACTGATCACGTGACTGATCATACACTGGTCACGTGGTTATCATGCACTGATTACGTGGCTGATCATACACTGATCACGTACCTGATCATGCACTGATCACGTGGCTGATCATGGACTGATCATGAAGCTGATCCTACACTGATCACGTGACTGTGCATACACTGATCACATGGCTGATCATGCACTGATCACGTGGCTGATCATGCACTGATCACGAAGATGATCATACACTGATCACGTGACTGTGCATGCACTGATCACATGGCTGATCATACACTGATCACGTGACTGATTATGCACTCTTCACGTGCCTGATCATGCACTGATCATGTGGCTGATCATGCACTGAAGACGAAGCTGATCATACACTGATCACGGAACCATGCATGCACTGATCACGTGGCTGATCATGCACTGATCACAAAGCTGATCAAACACTGATCACGTGACTGTGCATGCACTGATCACGTGACTGATTATGCACTCTTCACGTGCCTGATCATGCACTGATCATGTGGCTGATCCTGCACTGAAGACGAAGCTGATCATACACTGATCACGGAACCATGCATGCACTGACCACGTGACTGTGCATGCACTGATCATGTGGCTGATCATGCAATGACCCATGGCTGATCATGCACTGATCACCTGACTGATCATACACTGGTCACGTGACTATCACGCACTTAGCACGTGGCTGATCATACACTGATCACCTGGCTGATCATGCACTGATCACGTGGCTGATCAGGCAGTGATCACGAAGCTGATCATACACTGATCACATGACTGTCCATGCACTGATCACATGGCTGATCATGCACTGATCACCTGGCTGATCATGCACTTTTAAGTTTGCTATCATACACTGACACGTGACTGATCATGCACACTTGACGTGCCTGATCATGCACTGATAACGTGGCTGAACATGCACTGATCACGAAGCTGATCATACAGTGATCACCTGACTGTGCATTCACTGATCATGTTCCTGAACATGCAATGATCACGTGGCTGATCATGCACTGATCACGTGGCTGATCATGCACTGATCACGAAGCTGATCATACACTGATCACGTGACTGTGCATGCACTGATCACGAGACTGATTATGCACTCTTCATGTGCCTGATCATGCACTGATCATGTGGCTGATCATGCACTGAAGACGAAGCTGATCATACACTGATCACGGAACCATGCATGCACTGATCACGTGGCTGATCATGCACTGATAATGAAGCTGATCATACACTGACCACGTGACTGTGCATGCATTGATCATGTGGCTGATCATGCACTGACCCATGGCTGATCATGCACTGATCACGTGACTGATCATACACTGGTCACGTAACTATCATGCACTGAGCACGTGTCTGATCATACACTGATTACGTGCCTGATCATACACTGATCACGTGACTGTCCATGCACTGATCACATGGCTTATCATGCACTGATAACGTGGCTGACCATGCACTGATCACGAAGCTGATCATACACTGATCACCTGACTGTGCATTCACTGATCATGTGGCTGAACATGCAATGATCACGTGGCTGTTCATGCACTGATCACGTGGCTGATCATGCACTGATCACTTGGGAGATCATGCACTGATCACGTGGCTGATCATGCACTCTTCATGTGCCTGATCAATGCACTGATCACGTGGCTGACCATGCACTGATCACGAAGATGATCATACACTGATCATGTTACTGTGCATGCACTGATCACGTGGCTCAACATGCACTGATCACTTGGGAGATCATGCACTGATCACGTGGCTGATCATGAACTCCTCACGTGCCTGATCATGCACTGATCACGTGGCTGACCATGCACTCATCACGAAGCTGATCATACACTGAACAGGTGACTGTGCATGCACTGATCACGTGGCTCAACATGCACTGATCAGGAAGCTGATTATACACTGGTCACGTGACTGTGCATGCACTGATGACGTGGCTGATCACGCACTGATCATGAAGTTGATCATACACTAATCACGTGACTGTGCATGCACTGATCACGTGGCTGATCATGCACTGACTCCATGGCTGATCATGCACTGATCACGTGACTGATCATACACTGGTCACGTGATTATCATCCACTGATCACGTGACTGATCATACACTGGTCACGTGGTTATCATGCACTGATTACGTGGCTGATCATACACTGATCACGTACCTGATCATGCACTGATCACGTGGGCTGATCATGGACTGATCATGAAGCTGATCCTACACTGATCACGTGACTGCATACACTGATCACATGGCTGATCATGCACTGATCACGTGGCTGATCATGCACTGATCACGAAGATGATCATACACTGATCACGTGACTGTGCATGCACTGATCACATGGCTGATCATACACTGATCACGTGACTGATTATGCACTCTTCACGTGCCTGATCATGCACTGATCATGTGGCTGATCATGCACTGAAGACGAAGCTGATCATACACTGATCACGGAACCATGCATGCACTGATCACGTGGCTGATCATGCACTGATAATGAAGCTGATCATACACTGACCACGTGACTGTGCATGCATTGATCATGTGGCTGATCATGCACTGACCCATGGCTGATCATGCACTGATCACGTGACTGATCATACACTGGTCACGTAACTATCATGCACTGAGCACGTGTCTGATCATACACTGATTACGTGCCTGATCATACACTGATCACGTGACTGTCCATGCACTGATCACATGGCTTATCATGCACTGATAACGTGGCTGACCATGCACTGATCACGAAGCTGATCATACACTGATCACCTGACTGTGCATTCACTGATCATGTGGCTGAACATGCAATGATCACGTGGCTGTTCATGCACTGATCACGTGGCTGATCATTGCACTGATCACTTGGGAGATCATGCACTGATCACGTGGCTGATCATGCACTCTTCATGTGCCTGATCATGCACTGATCACGTGGCTGACCATGCACTGATCACGAAGATGATCATACACTGATCATGTTACTGTGCATGCACTGATCACGTGGCTCAACATGCACTGATCACTGGGAGATCATGCACTGATCACGTGGCTGATCATGAACTCCTCACGTGCCTGATCATGCACTGATCACGTGGCTGACCATGCCACTCATCACGAAGCTGATCATACACTGAAACAGGTGACTGTGCATGCACTGATCACGTGGCTCAACATGCACTGATCAGGAAGCTGATTATACACTGGTCACGTGACTGTGCATGCACTGATGACGTGGCTGATCACGCACTGATCATGAAGTTGATCATACACTAATCACGTGACTGTGCATGCACTGATCACGTGGCTGATCATGCACTGACTCCATGGCTGATCATGCACTGATCACGTGACTGATCATACACTGGTCACGTGATTATCATCCACTGATCACGTGACTGATCATACACTGGTCACGTGGTTATCATGCACTGATTACGTGGCTGATCATACACTGATCACGTACCTGATCATGCACTGATCACGTGGCTGATCATGGACTGATCACGAAGCTGATCGTACACTGATCACGTGACTGTGCATGCACTGATCACATGGCTGATCATGCACTGATCACGAAGATGATCATACACTGATCACGTGACTGTGCATGCACTGATCACATGGCTGATCATGCACTGATCACGAAGATGATCATACACTGATCACGTGACTGTGCATGCACTGATCACATGGCTGATCATACACTGATCACGTGACTGATTATGCACTCTTCACGTGCCTGATCATGCACTGATCATGTGGCTGATCATGCACTGAAGACGAAGCTGATCATACACTGATCACGGAACCATGCATGCACTGATCACGTGGCTGATCATGCACTGATCACGAAGCTGATCAAACACTGATCACGTGACTGTGCGCATGATCACGTGACTGATTATGCACTCTTCACGTGCCTGATCATGCACTGATCACGTGGCTGACCATGCACTGATCACGAAGATGATCATACACTGATCATGTTACTGTGCATGCACTGATCACGTGGCTCAACATGCACTGATCACTTGGGAGATCATGCACTGATCACGTGGCTGATCATGAACTCCTCACGTGCCTGATCATGCACTGATCACGTGGCTGACCATGCACTCATCACGAAGCTGATCATACACTGAACAGGTGACTGTGCATGCACTGATCACGTGGCTGATCATGCACTTATCAGGAAGCTGATTATACACTGGTCACGTGACTGTGCATGCACTGATGACGTGGCTGATCACGCACTGATCATGAAGTTGATCATACACTAATCACGTGACTGTGCATGCACTGATCACGTGGCTGATCATGCACTGACTCCATGGCTGATCATGCACTGATCACGTGACTGATCATACACTGGTCACGTGATTATCATCCACTGATCACGTGACTGATCATACACTGGTCACGTGGTTATCATGCACTGATTACGTGGCTGATCATACACTGATCACGTACCTGATCATGCACTGATCACGTGGCTGATCATGGACTGATCATGAAGCTGATCCTACACTGATCACGTGACTGTGCATACACTGATCACATGGCTGATCATGCACTGATCACGTGGCTGATCATGCACTGATCACGAAGATGATCATACACTGATCACGTGACTGTGCATGCACTGATCACATGGCTGATCATACACTGATCACGTGACTGATTATGCACTCTTCACGTGCCTGATCATGCACTGATCATGTGGCTGATCATGCACTGAAGACGAAGCTGATCATACACTGATCACGGAACCATGCATGCACTGATCACGTGGCTGATCATGCACTGATCACAAAGCTGATCAAACACTGATCACGTGACTGTGCATGCACTGATCACGTGACTGATTATGCACTCTTCACGTGCCTGATCATGCACTGATCATGTGGCTGATCCTGCACTGAAGACGAAGCTGATCATACACTGATCACGGAACCATGCATGCACTGACCACGTGACTGTGCATGCACTGATCATGTGGCTGATCATGCAATGACCCATGGCTGATCATGCACTGATCACCTGACTGATCATACACTGGTCACGTGACTATCACGCACTTAGCACGTGGCTGATCATACACTGATCACCTGGCTGATCATGCACTGATCACGTGGCTGATCAGGCAGTGATCACGAAGCTGATCATACACTGATCACATGACTGTCCATGCACTGATCACATGGCTGATCATGCACTGATCACCTGGCTGATCATGCACTTTTAAGTTTGCTATCATACACTGACACGTGACTGATCATGCACACTTGACGTGCCTGATCATGCACTGATAACGTGGCTGACCATGCACTGATCACGAAGCTGATCATACAGTGATCACCTGACTGTGCATTCACTGATCATGTTCCTGAACATGCAATGATCACGTGGCTGATCATGCACTGATCACGTGGCTGATCATGCACTGATCACGAAGCTGATCATACACTGATCACGTGACTGTGCATGCACTGATCACGAGACTGATTATGCACTCTTCATGTGCCTGATCATGCACTGATCATGTGGCTGATCATGCACTGAAGACGAAGCTGATCATACACTGATCACGGAACCATGCATGCACTGATCACGTGGCTGATCATGCACTGATAATGAAGCTGATCATACACTGACCACGTGACTGTGCATGCATTGATCATGTGGCTGATCATGCACTGACCCATGGCTGATCATGCACTGATCACGTGACTGATCATACACTGGTCACGTAACTATCATGCACTGAGCACGTGTCTGATCATACACTGATTACGTGCCTGATCATACACTGATCACGTGACTGTCCATGCACTGATCACATGGCTTATCATGCACTGATAACGTGGCTGACCATGCACTGATCACGAAGCTGATCATACACTGATCACCTGACTGTGCATTCACTGATCATGTGGCTGAACATGCAATGATCACGTGGCTGTTCATGCACTGATCACGTGGCTGATCATGCACTGATCACTTGGGAGATCATGCACTGATCACGTGGCTGATCATGCACTCTTCATGTGCCTGATCATGCACTGATCACGTGGCTGACCATGCACTGATCACGAAGATGATCATACACTGATCATGTTACTGTGCATGCACTGATCACGTGGCTCAACATGCACTGATCACTTGGGAGATCATGCACTGATCACGTGGCTGATCATGAACTCCTCACGTGCCTGATCATGCACTGATCACGTGGCTGACCATGCACTCATCACGAAGCTGATCATACACTGAACAGGTGACTGTGCATGCACTGATCACGTGGCTCAACATGCACTGATCAGGAAGCTGATTATACACTGGTCACGTGACTGTGCATGCACTGATGACGTGGCTGATCACGCACTGATCATGAAGTTGATCATACACTAATCACGTGACTGTGCATGCACTGATCACGTGGCTGATCATGCACTGACTCCATGGCTGATCATGCACTGATCACGTGACTGATCATACACTGGTCACGTGATTATCATCCACTGATCACGTGACTGATCATACACTGGTCACGTGGTTATCATGCACTGATTACGTGGCTGATCATACACTGATCACGTACCTGATCATGCACTGATCACGTGGCTGATCATGGACTGATCATGAAGCTGATCCTACACTGATCACGTGACTGTGCATACACTGATCACATGGCTGATCATGCACTGATCACGTGGCTGATCATGCACTGATCACGAAGATGATCATACACTGATCACGTGACTGTGCATGCACTGATCACATGGCTGATCATACACTGATCACGTGACTGATTATGCACTCTTCACGTGCCTGATCATGCACTGATCATGTGGCTGATCATGCACTGAAGACGAAGCTGATCATACACTGATCACGGAACCATGCATGCACTGATCACGTGGCTGATCATGCACTGATCACAAAGCTGATCAAACACTGATCACGTGACTGTGCATGCACTGATCACGTGACTGATTATGCACTCTTCACGTGCCTGATCATGCACTGATCATGTGGCTGATCCTGCACTGAAGACGAAGCTGATCATACACTGATCACGGAACCATGCATGCACTGACCACGTGACTGTGCATGCACTGATCATGTGGCTGATCATGCAATGACCCATGGCTGATCATGCACTGATCACCTGACTGATCATACACTGGTCACGTGACTATCACGCACTTAGCACGTGGCTGATCATACACTGATCACCTGGCTGATCATGCACTGATCACGTGGCTGATCAGGCAGTGATCACGAAGCTGATCATACACTGATCACATGACTGTCCATGCACTGATCACATGGCTGATCATGCACTGATCACCTGGCTGATCATGCACTTTTAAGTTTGCTATCATACACTGACACGTGACTGATCATGCACACTTGACGTGCCTGATCATGCACTGATAACGTGGCTGAACATGCACTGATCACGAAGCTGATCATACAGTGATCACCTGACTGTGCATTCACTGATCATGTTCCTGAACATGCAATGATCACGTGGCTGATCATGCACTGATCACGTGGCTGATCATGCACTGATCACGAAGCTGATCATACACTGATCACGTGACTGTGCATGCACTGATCACGAGACTGATTATGCACTCTTCATGTGCCTGATCATGCACTGATCATGTGGCTGATCATGCACTGAAGACGAAGCTGATCATACACTGATCACGGAACCATGCATGCACTGATCACGTGGCTGATCATGCACTGATAATGAAGCTGATCATACACTGACCACGTGACTGTGCATGCATTGATCATGTGGCTGATCATGCACTGACCCATGGCTGATCATGCACTGATCACGTGACTGATCATACACTGGTCACGTAACTATCATGCACTGAGCACGTGTCTGATCATACACTGATTACGTGCCTGATCATACACTGATCACGTGACTGTCCATGCACTGATCACATGGCTTATCATGCACTGATAACGTGGCTGACCATGCACTGATCACGAAGCTGATCATACACTGATCACCTGACTGTGCATTCACTGATCATGTGGCTGAACATGCAATGATCACGTGGCTGTTCATGCACTGATCACGTGGCTGATCATGCACTGATCACTTGGGAGATCATGCACTGATCACGTGGCTGATCATGCACTCTTCATGTGCCTGATCATGCACTGATCACGTGGCTGACCATGCACTGATCACGAAGATGATCATACACTGATCATGTTACTGTGCATGCACTGATCACGTGGCTCAACATGCACTGATCACTTGGGAGATCATGCACTGATCACGTGGCTGATCATGAACTCCTCACGTGCCTGATCATGCACTGATCACGTGGCTGACCATGCACTCATCACGAAGCTGATCATACACTGAACAGGTGACTGTGCATGCACTGATCACGTGGCTCAACATGCACTGATCAGGAAGCTGATTATACACTGGTCACGTGACTGTGCATGCACTGATGAATGTGGCTGATCACGCACTGATCATGAAGTTGATCATACACTAATCACGTGACTGTGCATGCACTGATCACGTGGCTGATCATGCACTGATCACGTGACTGATTATGCACTCTTCACGTGCCTGATCATGCACTGATCATGTGGCTGATCATGCACTGAAGACGAAGCTGATCATACACTGATCACGGAACCATGCATGCACTGATCACGTGGCTGATCATGCACTGATCACGAAGCTGATTCAAACACTGATCACGTGACTGTGCGCATGATCACGTGACTGATTATGCACTCTTCACGTGCCTGATCATGCACTGATCACGTGGCTGACCATGCACTGATCACGAAGATGATCATACACTGATCATGTTACTGTGCATGCACTGATCACGTGGCTCAACATGCACTGATCACTTGGGAGATCATGCACTGATCACGTAGCTGATCATGAACTCCTCACGTGCCTGATCATGCACTGATCACGTGGCTGACCATTGCACTCATCTCGAAAGCTGATCATACACTGAACAGGTGACTGTGCATGCACTGATCACGTGGCTGATCATGCACTTATCAGGAAGCTGATTATACACTGGTCACGTGACTGTGCATGCACTGATGACGTGGCTGATCACGCACTGATCTGAAGTTGATCATACACTAATCACGTGACTGTGCATGCACTGATCACGTGGCTGATCATGCACTGACTCATGGCTGATCATGCACTGATCACGTGACTGATCATACACTGGTCACGTGATTATCATCCACTGATCACGTGACTGATCATACACTGGTCACGTGTTATCATGCACTGATTACGTGGCTGATCATACACTGATCACGTACCTGATCATGCACTTGATCACGTGGCTGATCATGGAACTGATCATGAAGCTGATTCCTACACTGATCACGTGACTGTGCATACACTGATTCACATGGCTGACATGCACTGATCACGTGGCTGATCAGCACTGATCACGAAGATGATCATACACTGATCACGTGACTGTGCATGCACGATCACTGGCTTGATCATACACTGATCACGTGACTGATTATGCACTCTTCACGTGCCTGATCATGCACTGATCATGTGGCTTGATCATGCACTGAAGACGAAGCTGATCATACACTGATCACGGAACCATGCATGCACTGATTCACGTGGCTGATCATGCACTGATCACAAAGCTGATCAAACACTGATCACGTGACTGGCATGCACTGATCACGTGACTGATTATGCACTCTTCACGTGCCTGATCATGCACTGATCATGTGGCTGATCCTGCACTGAAGACGAAGCTGATCATACACTGATCACGGAACCATGCATGCACTGACCACGTGACTGTGCATGCACTGATCATGTGGCTGATCATGCAATGACCCATGGCTGATCATGCACTGATCACCTGACTGATCATACACTGGTCACGTGATGTATCACGCACTTAGCACGTGGCTGACATACACTGATCACCTGGCTGATCATGCACTGATCACGTGGCTGATCAGGCAGTGATCACGAAGCTGATCATACACTGATTCACATGACCTCGTCCATGCACTGATCACAATGGGTGATCATGCACTTGATCACCTGGGGAGAAGTGGCCTTGAATCATGCCACTTTTTAAGTTTGCTACTCATACACTGGACACGGTGACTGATCATAGCCACACATTGACGTGCCTGATCATGCACTTGATACAGTGGCTGACCATGCGCCACTGATCACGAAGCTGATCATACACTGATCACCTGACTGTGCATTCCACTGATCATGTTCCTGAACATTGCAATGATACGTGGCTGATCATGCACTGATCACGTGGCTGATCATGCACTGATCACGAAGTCTGAATCATACACTGATCACGCTGACATGTGCATGGCACTTGATCACGAGGGACTGCATTATGGCACTCTTCATCGTGCCCTGATCCATGCACTGATCATGTGGCTGAATCATGCACTGAAGACGGAAGCTGATATCACACTGATCACGGAATCCATGGCGATGCACTGTATCATGTGGCTTGATCAGTGCACTTGATAGAATGAAGACTGTCACACACTGAACACGTGACTGTGCATGCATTTGATCATGTGGCTGATCATGCACTGACCCATGGCTGATCATGCACTGATCACGTGACTGATCATACACTGGTCACGTAACTATCATGCACTGAGCACGTGTCTGATCATACACTGATTACGTGCCTGATCATACACTGATCACGTGACTGTCCATGCACTGATCACATGGCTTATCATGCACTGATAACGTGGCTGACCATGCACTGATCACGAAGCTGATCATACACTGATCACCTGACTGTGCATTCACTGATCATGTGGCTGAACATGCAATGATCACGTGGCTGTTCATGCACTGATCACGTGGCTGATCATGCACTGATCACTTGGGAGATCATTGCACTGATCACGTGGCTGATCATGCACTCTTCATGTGCCTGATCATGCACTGATCACGTGGCTGACCATGCACTGATCACGAAGATGATCATACACTGATCATGTTACTGTGCATGCACTGATCACGTGGCTCAACATGCACTGATCACTTGGGAGATCATGCACTGATCACGTGGCTGATCATGAACTCCTCACGTGCCTGATCATGCACTGATCACGTGGCTGACCATGCACTCATCACGAAGCTGATCATACACTGAACAGGTGACTGTGCATGCACTGATCACGTGGCTCAACATGCACTGATCAGGAAGCTGATTATACACTGGTCACGTGACTGTGCATGCACTGATGATGACGTGGCTGATCACGCACTGATCATGAAGTTGATTCATACACTAATCACGTGACTGTGCATGCACTGATCACGTGGCTGATCATGCACTGACTCCATGGCTGATCATGCACTGATCACGTGACTGATCATACACTGGTCACGTGATTATCATCCACTGATTCACGTGACTGATCATACACTGGTTCACGTGGTATCATGCACTGATTACGTGGCTGATCATACACTGATCACGTACCTGATCATGCACTGATCACCGTGGCTGAATCATGCACTGATCACGAAGATGATCATACCACTGATCACGTGACTGGTGATGCACTGATCACATGGCTGATCATGCACTGATCACGAAGATGATCATCACTGATCACGTGACTGTGCATGCACTGATCACATGGCTGATCATACACTGATCACGTGACTGATTATGCACTCTTCACGTGCCTGATCATGCACTGATCATTGTTGGCTGATCATGCACTGAAGACGAAGCTGATCATACACTGATCACGGAACCATGCATGCACTGATCACGTGGCTGATCATGCACTGATCACGAAGCTGATCAAAACACTGATCACGTGACTGTGCGCATGA
>NW_020867807.1:0-9105 GCF_003369695.1 Bos indicus x Bos taurus
TGATCAGTGCATGATCAGCCACGTGACAGTGCATGCACAGTCCCCGTGATCAGTGAATGATCACTTCATGGTCAGTGCATGATCAGCCAGGTGATCAGTGCATGTGCAGTCTCTTGATCAGTGCATGATCAGGCACATGGATCAGTGCATGATCAGCCACGTGATCAGTGCATGGTCACCACGTGATCAGTGCAATGCACAATCACGTGATCAGTGTGTGATCAGCTTCGTTAATTAGTTCATGATCAGCCACGTGATCAGTGAATGATCAACCCCGTGATCAGTGCATTATCAGCCACAGGAACAAGTGCAAAGATCAGCCAAGTGATCAGTGCATGCACAGTCAGGTAATCAGTGTATGAGCAGCTTCGTGATCAGTGCATGATGAGCCACGTGATCAGTGCATGATCAGGCACGTGGTTCAGTGCATTATCAACTAATGTGATCAGTGTATTATCAGACAGTGATGACTGAATGAACAGCCTCATGATCAGTGTATGATCAGCCGTGTGATCAGTGAATGATAGCCATGTTATCAGTGCATGAGAGCTACGTGATCAGTGCATGATCAGCCGATGTCTTCAGTGCATGATCAGCCACGTGAGTAGTGTATGATCAGGCCACGTGATCAGTGCATGCACAGTCAGGTGATCCTGTGTATGATCAGCTTCATGATCAGTGCATGGTCAGCCACGTGATCAGATCATTATCATCACGTGAGATGGCATGATCAGTTAGTGATCAGTGTATGATAGCAAGTTGATCAGTGCATGATCAGCCAGGTGATCACCGAATGATCACCACATGATCAGTGCATGCACAGTCACGTGATCAGTGTATGATCAGCTTCATGATCAGTGCATGGTCAGCCACGTGAATCAGGGCATCTTCAGGCAAGTGAAGAGTGCATGATCAGCCACGTGATCACTGACATGATCTCCAACGTGATGAGTGCATTGATCAGCCATGTGTCAGTGCATGCACAGTCCCGTATCAGTGTATGATCAGCTCATGATAAGTGCATGAATCAGCCACGTGATCAGTTGCATGCACAGTCCCGGATCAGTGTATGATCAGCTACATGATAAGTGCATGATCAGCCACGTGATCAGTGCATGTGCAGTCTCTTGATCAGTGTATGGTCAGGCACGTGAGCAGTGCATGATCAGCCACGTGATAAGTGCATGAGTCAGCCACGTGATCATGCATGCACAGTCCCGTGATCAGTGTATGATCAGCTTCCTGATAAGTGCATGATCAGCCACGTGATCAGTGCATGTGCAGTCTCTTGATCAGGTATGATCAGGCTCGTGATCAGTGCATGATCAGCCACATGAACAGTGCAAGATCAGCCAGTGATCAGGCATGCACAGTCACGTATCATGTATGATCAGCTTCGTGGGCAGTGCATGATGAGACGGGTGAATCAGTGCATGATCGGGCATTTGTTCAGTGCATTATCAGTACTGAGACTGTGTATGATCAGACACGTGATGAGTGCATGAACAGCCTCATGATCAGTGTAAATCAGGCGCGTGATCAGTGAATGATCCGCAACGTGATTAGTGTATGATCAGTCACGTGATCAGTGTAGGATCAGCTTTCATGATCAGTGCATGATCACCCACGTGATCATTGCATGACAGTCAAATGATCAGTGTATGGCAGCTTCATGATCAAGTGCTGATCAGGAACGTGATTAGTGCATATGCAGTCTCGTGATCCGTGTATGATCAGGCAAGTGATCAGTGCATGATCAGCCATGTGATCAGTGCATGATCAGCCTTGGATCAGTGCATGCACATTCACGTGATCAGTGTAATGACCACCTTAGGTGAGATAGTTCAGGATAAGCCACGTGATCAGTGTAGGATCAACCACGTGATCAGTGCATGATCAGCCACATGAACAGTGCAAGAACAGGCAAGTGATCAGTGGCATGCACAGTCACGTAATCAGTGTATGATCAGCTTCAGCATCAGTGCATGATGAGCCACGTGACCAGTGGCATGATCGGGCATGTGTTCATTCAGAGCATTATCAGTACTGTGATCTGTGTATGGATCAGACACGTGAGGAGTGCATGAACAGCCTCATGATCAGTGTAGTATGAATCCGGCGCCGTGATCATGAATGATCCGCAACGTGAGAGGTGCATGATCAGTCACGTGATCAGTGTAGGATCAGCTTCATGATCAGTGCATGATCACCCACGTGATCATTGCATGCAAGTCACATATCAGTGGATGATCAGCTTCATGATCAGTGCATGATCAGGAACGTGATTAGTGCATATGCAGTCTCGTGATCCGTGTATGATCAGGCAAGTGATCAGTGCATGATCAGCCATGTGATCAGTGCATGATCAGCCTTGTGATCAGTGCATGCACAGTCACGTGATCAGTGTATGACCACATTAGTGAGTAGTTCAGGATAAGCCACGTGATCAGTGTATGATCAACCACGTGATCAGTGCATGATCAGCCACATGAACATGCAAGAACAGGCAAGTGATCAGTGCATGCACAGTCACTTAATCAGTGTATGATCAGCTTCGTGATCAGTGCATGATGAGCCACGTGACCAGTGCATGTTCAGCCACCTGATCAGTGCATGCACAGTCACGTGATCAGTGTATGATCAGCTTCGTGATCAGTGCATGATCACCCACGTGATCAGTGCATGTTCAGCCACCTGATCAGTGCATGCACAGTCACGTGATCAGTGTATGATCAGCTTCGTGATCAGTGCATGATCAGCCACGTGATCATTGTATGTCAGCCACGTGATCAGTGCAATGCACAGTCAAGTGATCAGTGTATGATCAGCTTCGTGATCAGTGCATGGTCAGCCACGTGATCAGTGCATGATCAGGCACGTGAAGAGTGCATGAACAGCCTCATGATCAGTGTATGATCAGCCGTGTGATCAGTGCATGATAGCCATGTTATCAGTGAATGATAGCCATGTTATCAGTGCATGAGAGCTACGTGATCAGTGCATGATCAGGCATGTAGTCAGTGCATGATCACCCACGTGATTACTGTATGATCAGCCACGTGATCAGTGCATGCACAGTCATGTGACCAGTGTATGATCAGCTTTGTGATCAGTGCATGATCAGCCACGTGATCATTGCATGTTCAGCCATGCGATCAGTGCATGCACAGTCACGTGATCAGTATGTGATCAGCTTCGTGATCAGTGCATGGTCAGCCATGCGATCAGTGCATGCACAGTCACGTGATCAGTATGTGATCAGCCACGTGAACAGTGCATGATCAGCCACGTGATCATTGCATGTTCAGCCTCGTGATCAGTGCATCAACAGTCACGTGATCAGTGCATGATCAGCTTCGTGATCAGTTCATGTTCAGCCACGTGATCAGTGCATCCACAGTCCACGTGATCAGTGCATGATCAGCCACGTGATCAATGGCATGATCAACCACATGAACAGTGCAATATCAGCCAAGTTATCAGTGCATGCACAGGTTCCACGTAATCAGTGTATGATCAGCTTCGTGATCAGTGCAGATGAGGCCACGTGATCTGTGCATGATCAGGGCACGTGTTCAGTGCATTACAGTAATGTGATCAGTGTATGATCAGACCCGTGATGAGTGCATGAACAGCCTATGATCAGTGTATGATCAGCCGCGTGATCATTGCTTGATAGCCATGTTATCAGTGCATGATAGCTTAACGTGATCTGTGCATGTTCAGCCATGTAATTAGTGAATGATCAGCCACTTGATCACTGTATGATCAAGCCACGTGATCAGTGCATGCCACAGTCACGGACCAGTTGTATGATCAGCTTCGTGATCATTTCATGATCAGCCACGAGATAATTCCATGTTCAGTCCACTGTTTCAGTGCATGCACAGACACGTGATCATGTATGATCAGCCACGTGATCATGCATGGTCAGCCACGTGATCAGTGCATGATCAGCCAGGTGATCAGTGCATGATCAGCCACGTGATCATTGCATGTTCAGCCATGTGATCAGTGCATCCACAGTCACGTGATCAGTGTATGATCAGCTTCGTGATCAGTTCATGTTCAGCCACGTGATCAGTGCATCCACAGTCACGTGATCAGTGCATGATCAGCCACGTTGTCAGTGCATGCATGGTCCCATGATCAGTGTATGATCAGCTTCGTCTTCAGTGCATGGTCAACAACATGATCAGTGCATGATCAGGCACGATATCAGGGTATGATCAGCCATGTGATCAGTGCATGATCAGCCATGTGATCAGTGCATAAATGCGAGTCACGTATTCAGTGTATGATCAGCTTCGTGATCAGTGCATTATGAGCCACGTAATCAGTGCATGATCAGTCACGTGTTCAGTGCATAATCCGTATTGTGATCAGTGTATGATCAGACACGTGATGAGTGCATGAACAGCCTCATGATCAGTCTATGATCAGCCGCGTGATCAGTGCATGATCCGCAACGTGATTAGTGCATGATCAGTCACGAGATAAGTGTATGATCAGCCATGTCATCAGTGAATTATCACCCACGTGATCAGTGCATGTTCAGCCACGTGACCATTGCATGCACAGTCACGTGATCAGTGTATGATCAGCTTCATGATCAGTGCATGATCTCCAAAGTGAACAGTGCATGATCAGGCACTCAAGTGTGCATGATCAGTCACCTGATAAGTGTATGATAGCAAGTTATCAGTGCATGATCAGCCAGGTGATCAGAGCATGATCAGCCACGTGATCAGTGCATGCACAGTCACGTGTCCATTGTATGATCAGCTTCAAGATCAGTGCATGATCAGCCACGTAATCATTGCATGTTCAGCCACGGGTTCAGTGCATGCACAGACACGTGATCAGTGCATGATCAGCCACGTGATCAGTGCACGATCAGGCAGGTGATGAGTGCATGATCAGTCACGTTATAAGTGCATGACCAGGCACGTGATCAGTTACTGACCAGGCATGTGATCAGTGCATAATCAGTCACATGATCAGTGTATGATCAGCCACGTGATCAGTGCATGACAGCCACGTGACCCCTGCATGATCAGTCACGTGATCAGTGAATGATGAGCCATGGGATCAGTGCATGATAGCCATGTGATCAGTGCATGATAGCTACGTGATCAGTGCATGATCAGCAACGTAATCAGTGCATGATCAGCACCGTAATCACTGTATGATCAGCCACGTGATTAGTGCATGATCAGCCACATGAACAGTGCAAGATCAGCCAAGTGATCAGTGCATGCACAGTCACGTAATCAGTGTATGATCAGCTTCGTGATCAGTGCATGATGAGCCAAATGATCAGTGCATGATAGGGCACATGATCAGTGTATGATCAGCCATGTGATCAGTGCTTGATAGCCATGTTATCAGTGCATGATAGGTACGTGATCAGTGCATGATCAGCCATGTAATCAGTGCATGATCAGCCACGTGATCACTGTATGATCAGCCACGTGATCAGTGCCTGCACAGTCACGTGTCCATTGTATGATCAGCTTAGTGATCAGTGCATGTTCAGCCACGTGATCATTGCATGTTCAGCCACGGGTTCAGTGCATGCACAGACACGTGATCAGTGTATGATCAGCTTCGTGATCAGGGCATAGTCAGCTACGTGATCAGTGCATGATCAGGTACGTGAAGAGTGCATGATCAGCCACGTGATCAGTGCATGATCTCCCACGTGATCAGTGCACGATCAGCCACGTGATCAGTGCATGAACAGCTCATGATCAGTGCATGATTAGCCATGTGATCAGTACATGCACAGTCACAGGATTAGTGTATGATCAGCTTCGTGATCAGTGCATGATTGGCCAGGTAATCAGTGCAAGATCAGGCACGGGATTAGTGTATGATCAGCTTCGTGATCAGTGCATGATCAACCAGGTGATCAGTGCATAATCAGGCACGGGATTGGTGTATGATCAGCTTCGTGATCAGTGCGTGATCAGCCACGTGATCAGTGCATGAACAGCCTCATGATTAGTGTATGATCAGCCGCGTGATCATTGCTTGATATCAATGTTATCAGTGCATGATAGCTACGTGATCAGTGCATGTTCAGCCATGTAATCAGTGAATGATCAGCCACGTGATCACTGCATGATCAGCCACGTGATCAGTGCATGCACAGTCACGTGACCAGTGTATTGTCAGCTTCGTGATCATTGCATGATCAGCCACGTGATCATTCCATGTTCAGCCATGGGATCAGTGCATGCACAGACACGTGATCAGTGTATGATCAGCTTCATGGTCAGTGAATGATCAGCCACGTGATCAGTGCATGTGCAGTCTCGTGATCAGTGTATGATCAGGCACGTGATCAGTGCATGATCAGCCACGTGATCAGTGCATGATCAGCCACGTGATCAGTGCATGATCAGCCACATGAACAGTGCAAGATCCGCCAAGTGATCAGTGCATGCACAGTCACGTAATCAGTGTATGATCAGCTTCGTGATCAGTGCATGATCAGCCACGAGATCAGTGCATGATCAGGCACGTGTTCAGTGCATTATCAGTAATGTGATCAGTGTATGATCAGACACGTGATGAGTGCATGAACAGCCTCATGATCAGTGTATGATCATCCGCGTGATCATTGCTTGATAGCCATGTTATCAGTGCATGATAGCTACGTGATCAGTGCATGTTCAGCCATGTAATCAGTGAATGATCAGCCACGTGATCACTGTATGATGAGCCACGTGATCAGTGCATGCACAGTCACGTGACCAGTGTATGATCAGCTTCGTGATCAGTCCATGATCAGCCACGTGATCAGTGCACGATCAGGCAGGTGATGAGTGCATGATCAGTCACGTTATAAGTGCATGACCAGGCACGTGATCAGTTACTGACCAGGCATGTGATCCGTGCATAATCAATAACCATATCAGTGTATGATCAGCCACGTGATCAGTGCATGACAGCCACGTGACCCCTGCAGGATCAGTCACGTGATCAGTGCATGATGAGCCATGGGATCAGTGCATGATAGCCATGTGATCAGTGCATGATAGCTACGTGATCAGTGCATGATCAGCCACGGGTTCAGTCCATGATCAGGCACGTGTTCAGTGCATTTTCAGTAATGTGATCAGTGTATGATCAGACACGTGATGAGTGCATGAGCAGCCTCATGATCAGTGTATGATCAGCCGCGTGATCATTGATTGATAGCCATGTTATCATGCATGATAGTTTCGTGATCAGTGCATGTTCAGCCATGGTAATCAGTGAATGATCAGCCACGTGATCACTGTATGATCAGCCACGTGATCAGTGAACGCACAGTCACGTGACCAGTGTATGATCAGCTTCGTGATCAGTGCATGATCAGCCACGTGATCAGTGCACGATCAGGCACGTGATGAGTGCATGATCAGTCACGTGATAAGTGCATGATCAGGCACATGAAGAGTGTATGATCAGCCACGTGATCTTTGCATGTTCAGCCACGAGAACACTGCATCCACAATCATGTGTTCAGTGTATGATGAGCTTCGTGATCAGTTCATCATTAGCCAGGTAGGTTGATTCCTCCAGTTCCATTTTTTCTTTCTCAAGATCGCTTTGGCTATTCGAGGCTTTTTGTATTTCCATACAAATTGTGAATCAACCTACCTGACTTCAGGCTCTACTACAAAGCCACAGTTATCAAGACAGTATGGTACTGGCACAAAGACAGAAATATAGATCAATGGAACAAAATAGAAAGCCCAGAGATAAATCCACGCACATATGGACACCTTATCTTTGACAAAGGAGGCAAGAATATACAGTGGATTAAAGACAATCTCTTTAACAAGTGGTGCTGGGAAATCTGGTCAACCACTTGTAAAAGAATGAAACTAGAACACTTTCTAACACCATACACAAAAATAAACTCAAAATGGATTAAAGATCTAAACGTAAGACCAGAACTATAAAACTCCTAGAGGAGAACATAGGCAAAACACTCTCTGACATACATCACAGCAGGATCCTCTATGACCCACCTCCCAGAATATTGGAATAAAAGCAAAAATAAACAAATGGGACCTAATTAAACTTAAAAGCTTCTGCACATCAAAGGAAACTATTAGCAAGGTGAAAAGACAGCCTTCAGAATGGGAGAAAATAATAGCATATGAAGCAACCGACAAACAACTAATCTCAAAAATATACAAGCAACTCCTACAGCTCAACTCCAGAAAAATAAATGACCCAATCAAAAAATGGGCCAAAGATCTAAATAGACACTTCTCCAAAGAAGACATACAGATGGCTAACAAACACATGAAAAGATGCTCAACATCACTCTTTATCAGAGAAATGCAAATCAAAACCACTATGAGGTACCATTTCACACCAGTCAGAATGGCTGCGATCCAAAAGTCTACAAATAATAAATGCTGGAGAGGGTGTGGAGAAAAGGGAACCCTCTTACACTGTTGGTGGGAATGCAAACTAGTACAGCCACTATGGAGAACAGTGTGGAGATTCCTTAAAAACTGGAAATAGAACTGCCTTATGATCCAGCAATCCCACTGCTGGGCATACACACGGAGGAAACCAGAAGGGAAGAGACACGTGTACCCCAATGTTCATCGCAGCACTGTTTATAATAGCCAGGACATGGAAGCAACCTAGATGCCCATCAGCAGATGAAGGGATAAGAAAGCTGTGGTACATATACACAATGGAGTATTACTCAGCCATTAAAAAGAATACATTTGAATCAGTTCTAATGAGGTGGATGAAACTGGAGCCTATTATACAGAGTGAAGTAAGCCAGAAGGAAAAACATAAATACAGTATACTAACGCATATATATGGAATTAGAAAGATGGTAACGATAACCCTGTATACGAGACGCAAAAGAGACACTGATGTATAGAACAGTCTTATGGACTCTGTGGGAGAGGGTGGGAAGATTTGGGAGAATGGCATGAAACATGTGAAATATCATGTATGAAACGAGATGCAGTCCAGGTTCAGTGCACGATGCTGGATGCTTGGGGCTGGTGCACTGGGAAGGCCCAGGGGGATGGTATGGGGAGGTTGGGAGGGAGGAGGGTTCAGGATGGGGAGCAT
>NW_020867808.1:0-30981 GCF_003369695.1 Bos indicus x Bos taurus
TGCTTGATAATCGCCAGCTGAGCCACGTGACACCTGCCCGCTCATCTGCTTGATAATCGCCAGCTGAGCCGTGTGACACCTGCCCGCTCATCTGCTTGATAATCGCCAGCTGAGCCACGTGACACCTGCCCCATCATCTGCTTGATAATCGCCAGCTGAGCCGGCGTGACACCTGCCCGCTCATCTGCTTGATAATCGCCAGCTGAGCCTTGTGACACCTGCCCGCTCATCTGCTTGATAATCGCCAGCTGAGCCCGGCGACCCTGCCGCTCATCTGCTTGATAATCGCCAGCTGAGCCGCGCGACACCTGCCCGATCATCTGCTTGATAATCGCCATCTGAGCCGTGTGACACCTGCCCGATCATCTGCTTGATAATCGCCAGCTGAGCCACGTGACACCTGCCCGATCATCTGCTTGATAATCGCCAGCTGAGCGACGCGACACCTTCCCGCTCATCTGCTTGATAATCGCCAGCTGAGCCGTGTGACACCTGCCCGATCATCTGCTTGATAATCGCCAGCTGAGCGACGTGACACCTGCCCATCATCTGCTTGATAATCGCCAGCTGAGCCTTGTGACACCTGCCCGCTCATCTGCTTGATAATCGCCAGCTGAGCCGCTGTGACACCTGCCCGCTCATCTGCTTGATAATCGCCAGCTGAGCCGCGCGACACCTGCCCGCTCATCTGCTTGATAATCGCCAGCTGAGCCGTGTGACACCTGCCCGATCATCTGCTTGATAATCGCCAGCTGAGCCACGTGACACCTGCCCGCTCATCTGCTTGATAATCGCCAGCTGAGCCGGGCGACCCTGCCCGCTCATCTGCTTGATAATCGCCAGCTGAGCCCCGTGACCCCTGCCGCTCATCTGCTTGATAATCGCCAGCTGAGCCCGCGACACCTGCCCGCTCATCTGCTTGATAATCGCCAGCTGAGCCGTGTGCACCTGCCGATCATCTGCTTGATAATCGCCAGCTGAGCCACGCGACACCTTCCGCTCATCTGCTTGATAATCGCCATCTGAGCCGTTGACACCTGCCCGATCATCTGCTTGATAATCGCCAGCTGAGCCCTCGACACCTGCCCGCTCATCTGCTTGATAATCGCCAGCTGAGCCGGGACACCTGCCCGCTCATCTGCTTGATAATCGCCAGCTGAGCCGCTCGACACCTGCCCGCTCATCTGCTTGATAATCGCCAGCTGAGCCGTGTGACACCTGCCCGATCATCTGCTTGATAATCGCCAGCTGAGCCGTGTGACACCTGCCCGCTCATCTGCTTGATAATCGCCAGCTGAGCCGCTCGACACCTGCCCGCTCATCTGCTTGATAATCGCCAGCTGAGCCCCTCGACACCTGCCCGCTCATCTGCTTGATAATCGCCAGCTGAGCCCCGTGACACCTGCCCGCTCATCTGCTTGATAATCGCCAGCTGAGCCACGCGACACCTGCCCGCTCATCTGCTTGATAATCGCCAGCTGAGCCGTTGACACCTGCCCGATCATCTGCTTGATAATCGCCAGCTGAGCCCTCGACACCTGCCCGCTCATCTGCTTGATAATCGCCAGCTGAGCGGTGCGACACCTGCCCGCTCATCTGCTTGATAATCGCCAGCTGAGCCGTGTGACACCTGCCCGATCATCTGCTTGATAATCGCCAGCTGAGCCACGTGACACCTGCCCGATCATCTGCTTGATAATCGCCAGCTGAGCCGGGCAACCCTGCCCGCTCATCTGCTTGATAATCGCCAGCTGAGCGACGTGACACCTGCCCGCTCATCTGCTTGATAATCGCCAGCTGAGCCGTGTGACACCTGCCCGATCATCTGCTTGATAATCGCCAGCTGAGCCACTCGACACCTGCCCGCTCATCTGCTTGATAATCGCCAGCTGAGCCTCGCGACACCTGCCCGATCATCTGCTTGATAATCGCCAGCTGAGCCTCGCGACACCTGCCCGATCATCTGCTTGATAATCGCCAGCTGAGCCGTGACACCTGCCCGCTCATCTGCTTGATAATCGCCAGCTGAGCCGCGCGACACCTGCCCGCTCATCTGCTTGATAATCGCCAGCTGAGCGCGTGACACCCTGCCCGCTCATCTGCTTGATAATCGCCAGCTGAGCCTTGTGACACCTGCCCGATCATCTGCTTGATAATCGCCAGCTGAGCCACTGACACCTGCCCGCTCATCTGCTTGATAATCGCCAGCTGAGCCTCGCGACACCTGCCCGATCATCTGCTTGATAATCGCCAGCTGAGCCCCTCGACACCTGCCCGCTCATCTGCTTGATAATCGCCAGCTGAGCGACGTGACACCTGCCGCTCATCTGCTTGATAATCGCCATCTGAGCCGTGTGACACCTGCCCGATCATCTGCTTGATAATCGCCAGCTGAGCCACTCGACACCTGCCCGCTCATCTGCTTGATAATCGCCAGCTGAGCCTCGCGACACCTGCCCGCTCATCTGCTTGATAATCGCCAGCTGAGCCGTGTGACACCTGCCCGCTCATCTGCTTGATAATCGCCAGCTGAGCCGCGCGACACCTGCCCGCTCATCTGCTTGATAATCGCCAGCTGAGCCGCGACACCTGCCCGCTCATCTGCTTGATAATCGCCAGCTGAGCCTGTGACACCTGCCCTCATCTGCTTGATAATCGCCAGCTGAGCGACGCGACACCTGCCCGCTCATCTGCTTGATAATCGCCATCTGAGCCTTGTGACACCTGCCCGATCATCTGCTTGATAATCGCCAGCTGAGCCACGTGACACCTGCCCGCTCATCTGCTTGATAATCGCCAGCTGAGCCGGGTGACACCTGCCCGATCATCTGCTTGATAATCGCCAGCTGAGCCGGGCGACCCTGCCCGCTCATCTGCTTGATAATCGCCAGCTGAGCCGGCGAACCCTGCCCGCTCATCTGCTTGATAATCGCCAGCTGAGCCGTGCGAACCCTGCCCGCTCATCTGCTTGATAATCGCCAGCTGAGCCGTGTGACGCCTGCCCGATCATCTGCTTGATAATCGCCAGCTGAGCCACGTGACACCTGCCCGCTCATCTGCTTGATAATCGCCAGCTGAGCCGGGCGAACCCTGCCCGCTCATCTGCTTGATAATCGCCAGCTGAGCCGCTCGACACCTTCCCGCTCATCTGCTTGATAATCGCCAGCTGAGCCGTGTGACACCTGCCCGATCATCTGCTTGATAATCGCCAGCTGAGCCACGTGACACCTGCCCGCTCATCTGCTTGATAATCGCCAGCTGAGCCGCGCGACACCTGCCCGCTCATCTGCTTGATAATCGCCAGCTGAGCCGTGACACCTGCCCGATCATCTGCTTGATAATCGCCAGCTGAGCCACGTGACACCTGCCCGATCATCTGCTTGATAATCGCCAGCTGAGCCGGGCGACACCTGCCCGCTCATCTGCTTGATAATCGCCAGCTGAGCCCCGCGACACCTGCCCGCATCTGCTTGATAATCGCCAGCTGAGCCGTTGTGACACCTGCCCGATCATCTGCTTGATAATCGCCAGCTGAGCCGTGTGACACCTGCCCGATCATCTGCTTGATAATCGCCAGCTGAGCCACGTGACACCTGCCCGATCATCTGCTTGATAATCGCCAGCTGAGCGACGACACCTGCCCGCTCATCTGCTTGATAATCGCCAGCTGAGCCTTGTGACACCTGCCCGATCATCTGCTTGATAATCGCCAGCTGAGCGACGTGACACCTGCCCGCTCATCTGCTTGATAATCGCCAGCTGAGCCGTGTGACACCTGCCCGATCATCTGCTTGATAATCGCCAGCTGAGCCGTGTGACACCTGCCCGCTCATCTGCTTGATAATCGCCAGCTGAGCCGTGGACACCTGCCCGCTCATCTGCTTGATAATCGCCAGCTGAGCCACGCGACACCTGCCCGATCATCTGCTTGATAATCGCCAGCTGAGCCTGTGACACCTGCCCGCTCATCTGCTTGATAATCGCCAGCTGAGCCGTGCGACACCTGCCCGCTCATCTGCTTGATAATCGCCAGCTGAGCCGCGACACCTGCCCGCTCATCTGCTTGATAATCGCCAGCTGAGCCTGTGACACCTGCCCGATCATCTGCTTGATAATCGCCAGCTGAGCCACGCGACACCTGCCCGCTCATCTGCTTGATAATCGCCAGCTGAGCCTCGCGACACCTGCCCGATCATCTGCTTGATAATCGCCAGCTGAGCCCCTCGACACCTGCCCGCTCATCTGCTTGATAATCGCCAGCTGAGACCGCAGCGAAGCCCTGCCCGCCTCATCTGCTTGAAATCGCCATCTGAGGCCGTGTGACACCTGCCGATCATCTGCTTGATAATCGCCAGCTGAGCCACTCGACACCTGCCTGCTCATCTGCTTGATAATCGCCAGCTGAGCCTCGCGACACCTGCCCGCTCATCTGCTTGATAATCGCCAGCTGAGCCGCGCGACACCTGCCGCTCATCTGCTTGATAATCGCCAGCTGAGCCGCGAGACACCTGCCCGCTCATCTGCTTGATAATCGCCAGCTGAGCCTGTGACACCTGCCCGATCATCTGCTTGATAATCGCCAGCTGAGCGACGCGACACCTTCCCGCTCATCTGCTTGATAATCGCCAGCTGAGCCTGTGACACCGCCCGATCATCTGCTTGATAATCGCCAGCTGAGCCACGTGACACCTGCCCGCTCATCTGCTTGATAATCGCCAGCTGAGCGCGGTGACACCTGCCCGTCATCTGCTTGATAATCGCCAGCTGAGCCGGGCGACCCTGCCCGCTCATCTGCTTGATAATCGCCAGCTGAGCCGCGAACCCTGCCCGCTCATCTGCTTGATAATCGCCATCTGAGCCGTGTGACACCTGCCCGATCATCTGCTTGATAATCGCCAGCTGAGCCACGTGACACCTGCCCGCTCATCTGCTTGATAATCGCCAGCTGAGCCGGGCGAAACCCTGCCCGCTCATCTGCTTGATAATCGCCAGCTGAGCCCCGCGACACCTGCCCGCTCATCTGCTTGATAATCGCCAGCTGAGCCCCGCGACACCTGCCCGCTCATCTGCTTGATAATCGCCAGCTGAGCCGTGGTCACCTGCCCGATCATCTGCTTGATAATCGCCAGCTGAGCCACGCGACACCTGCCCGCTCATCTGCTTGATAATCGCCAGCTGAGCCGTGTGACACCTGCCCGATCATCTGCTTGATAATCGCCAGCTGAGCCTCGTGACACTGCCCGCTCATCTGCTTGATAATCGCCAGCTGAGCCTGCGACACCTGCCCGATCATCTGCTTGATAATCGCCAGCTGAGCCTCGCGACACCTGCGCGATCATCTGCTTGATAATCGCCAGCTGAGCCGTGTGACACCTGCCCGCTCATCTGCTTGATAATCGCCAGCTGAGCCGTGCGACACCTGCCCGCTCATCTGCTTGATAATCGCCAGCTGAGCCGCGTGACACCTGCCCGCTCATCTGCTTGATAATCGCCATCTGAGCCGTGGTGACACCTGCCCGATCATCTGCTTGATAATCGCCAGCTGAGCCACTGACACCTGCCCGCTCATCTGCTTGATAATCGCCAGCTGAGCCTCGCGACACCTGCCCGATCATCTGCTTGATAATCGCCAGCTGAGCCCTCGGAACCTGCCCGCTCATCTGCTTGATAATCGCCAGCTGAGCGACGTGACACCTTCCCGCTCATCTGCTTGATAATCGCCATCTGAGCCGTGTGACACCTGCCCGATCATCTGCTTGATAATCGCCAGCTGAGCCACTCGACACCTGCCCGCTCATCTGCTTGATAATCGCCAGCTGAGCCTCGCGACACCTGCCCGATCATCTGCTTGATAATCGCCAGCTGAGCCGTGTGACACCTGCCCGCTCATCTGCTTGATAATCGCCAGCTGAGCCGCGCGACACCTGCCCGCTCATCTGCTTGATAATCGCCAGCTGAGCCGTGTGACACCTGCCGCTCATCTGCTTGATAATCGCCAGCTGAGCCGTGTGACACCTGCCCGATCATCTGCTTGATAATCGCCAGCTGAGCGACGCGACACCTGCCCGCTCATCTGCTTGATAATCGCCATCTGAGCCTTGTGACACCTGCCCGATCATCTGCTTGATAATCGCCAGCTGAGCCACGTGACACCTGCCCGCTCATCTGCTTGATAATCGCCAGCTGAGCCGGTGACACCTGCCCGATCATCTGCTTGATAATCGCCAGCTGAGCCGTGCGACCCTGCCCGCTCATCTGCTTGATAATCGCCAGCTGAGCCGGGCGAACACCTGCCCGCTCATCTGCTTGATAATCGCCAGCTGAGCCGGGCGAACCTGCCCGCTCATCTGCTTGATAATCGCCAGCTGAGCCGTGTGACACCTGCCCGATCATCTGCTTGATAATCGCCAGCTGAGCCACGTGACACCTGCCCGATCATCTGCTTGATAATCGCCAGCTGAGCCGTGCGAACCCTGCCCGCTCATCTGCTTGATAATCGCCAGCTGAGCCCGCGACACCTGCCCGCTCATCTGCTTGATAATCGCCAGCTGAGCCGGTGACACCTGCCCGTCATCTGCTTGATAATCGCCAGCTGAGCCGCGTGACACCTGCCCGCTCATCTGCTTGATAATCGCCAGCTGAGCCGTGTGACACCTGCCCGATCATCTGCTTGATAATCGCCAGCTGAGCCTCGACACCTGCCCGCTCATCTGCTTGATAATCGCCAGCTGAGCCTCGCGACACCTGCCCGATCATCTGCTTGATAATCGCCAGCTGAGCCGTGTGACACCTGCCCGCTCATCTGCTTGATAATCGCCAGCTGAGCCGTGACACCTGCCCGCTCATCTGCTTGATAATCGCCAGCTGAGCCGTGTGACACCTGCCCGATCATCTGCTTGATAATCGCCAGCTGAGCCACTCGACACCTGCCCGCTCATCTGCTTGATAATCGCCAGCTGAGCCTCGCGACACCTGCCCGCTCATCTGCTTGATAATCGCCATCTGAGCCGTGTGACACCTGCCCGATCATCTGCTTGATAATCGCCAGCTGAGCCACGTGACACCTGCCCATCATCTGCTTGATAATCGCCAGCTGAGCCGGGCGACACCTGCCCGCTCATCTGCTTGATAATCGCCAGCTGAGCCTTGTGACACCTGCCCGATCATCTGCTTGATAATCGCCAGCTGAGCCCCGCGACACCTGCCCGCTCATCTGCTTGATAATCGCCAGCTGAGCCGTGTGACACCTGCCCGCTCATCTGCTTGATAATCGCCAGCTGAGCCGTGTGACACCTGCCCGATCATCTGCTTGATAATCGCCAGCTGAGCCACGTGACACCTGCCCGATCATCTGCTTGATAATCGCCAGCTGAGCCGGGCGAACCCTGCCCGCTCATCTGCTTGATAATCGCCAGCTGAGCCCCGCGACACCTGCCCGCTCATCTGCTTGATAATCGCCAGCTGAGCCCGCGACACCTGCCCGCTCATCTGCTTGATAATCGCCAGCTGAGCCGTGTGACACCTGCCCGATCATCTGCTTGATAATCGCCAGCTGAGCCACGACACCTGCCCGCTCATCTGCTTGATAATCGCCAGCTGAGCCGTGTGACACCTGCCCGATCATCTGCTTGATAATCGCCAGCTGAGCCCTCGACACCTGCCCGCTCATCTGCTTGATAATCGCCAGCTGAGCCGGGCGACCCTGCCCGCTCATCTGCTTGATAATCGCCAGCTGAGCCGTGTGACACCTGCCCGATCATCTGCTTGATAATCGCCAGCTGAGCCACGTGACACCTGCCCGCTCATCTGCTTGATAATCGCCAGCTGAGCCGGGCGACACCTGCCCGCTCATCTGCTTGATAATCGCCAGCTGAGCCGCTGACACCTGCCCGCTCATCTGCTTGATAATCGCCAGCTGAGCCGTGGACACCTGCCCGCTCATCTGCTTGATAATCGCCAGCTGAGCCGTGACACCTGCCCGCTCATCTGCTTGATAATCGCCAGCTGAGCCGTCGACACCTGCCCGCTCATCTGCTTGATAATCGCCAGCTGAGCCCACGACACCTGCCCGCTCATCTGCTTGATAATCGCCAGCTGAGCCCCGTGACACCTGCCCGCTCATCTGCTTGATAATCGCCAGCTGAGCCCGCGACACCTGCCCGCTCATCTGCTTGATAATCGCCAGCTGAGCCACGTGACACCTGCCCGATCATCTGCTTGATAATCGCCAGCTGAGCCGGCGACACCTGCCCGCTCATCTGCTTGATAATCGCCAGCTGAGCCGCTGACACCTGCCCGCTCATCTGCTTGATAATCGCCAGCTGAGCCGTGGACACCTGCCCGCTCATCTGCTTGATAATCGCCAGCTGAGCCGTGTGACACCTGCCCGCTCATCTGCTTGATAATCGCCAGCTGAGCCGCTCGACACCTGCCCGCTCATCTGCTTGATAATCGCCAGCTGAGCCCCGCGACACCTGCCCGCTCATCTGCTTGATAATCGCCAGCTGAGCCGTGCGACACCTGCCCGCTCATCTGCTTGATAATCGCCAGCTGAGCCGCGTGACACCTGCCCGCTCATCTGCTTGATAATCGCCAGCTGAGCCGTGTGACACCTGCCCGATCATCTGCTTGATAATCGCCAGCTGAGCCACTCGACACCTGCCCGCTCATCTGCTTGATAATCGCCAGCTGAGCCTCGCGACACCTGCCCGATCATCTGCTTGATAATCGCCAGGTGAGCCCTCGAACCTGCCCTCTCATCTGCTTGATAATCGCCAGCTGAGCGACGTGACACCTGCCCGCTCATCTGCTTGATAATCGCCAGCTGAGCCGTGTGACACCTGCCCGATCATCTGCTTGATAATCGCCAGCTGAGCCACTCGACACCTGCCCGATCATCTGCTTGATAATCGCCAGCTGAGCCTCGCGACACCTGCCCGCTCATCTGCTTGATAATCGCCAGCTGAGCCGCGCGACACCTGCCCGCTCATCTGCTTGATAATCGCCAGCTGAGCCGCGTGACACCTGCCGCTCATCTGCTTGATAATCGCCAGCTGAGCCTTGTGACACCTGCCCGATCATCTGCTTGATAATCGCCAGCTGAGCGACGCGACACCTGCCCGCTCATCTGCTTGATAATCGCCAGCTGAGCCTTGTGACACCTGCCCGATCATCTGCTTGATAATCGCCAGCTGAGCCACGTGACACCTGCCCGCTCATCTGCTTGATAATCGCCAGCTGAGCCGCGTGACACCTGCCCGATCATCTGCTTGATAATCGCCAGCTGAGCCCGCGACCCTGCCCGCTCATCTGCTTGATAATCGCCAGCTGAGCCGGGCGACCCTGCCCGCTCATCTGCTTGATAATCGCCAGCTGAGCCGGGCGACACCTGCCCGCTCATCTGCTTGATAATCGCCAGCTGAGCCGTGTGACACCTGCCCGATCATCTGCTTGATAATCGCCAGCTGAGCCACGTGACACCTGCCCGCTCATCTGCTTGATAATCGCCAGCTGAGCCGGGCGAACCCTGCCCGCTCATCTGCTTGATAATCGCCAGCTGAGCCCCGCGACACCTGCCCGCTCATCTGCTTGATAATCGCCAGCTGAGCCGCGCGACACCTGCCCGCTCATCTGCTTGATAATCGCCAGCTGAGCCGTGTGACACCTGCCCGATCATCTGCTTGATAATCGCCAGCTGAGCCACGCGACACCTGCCCGCTCATCTGCTTGATAATCGCCAGCTGAGCCGTGTGACACCTGCCCGATCATCTGCTTGATAATCGCCAGCTGAGCCACTCGACACCTGCCCGCTCATCTGCTTGATAATCGCCAGCTGAGCCTCGCGACACCTGCCCGATCATCTGCTTGATAATCGCCAGCTGAGCCGTGTGACACCTGCCCGCTCATCTGCTTGATAATCGCCAGCTGAGCCCGCGACACCTGCCCGCTCATCTGCTTGATAATCGCCAGCTGAGCCGCGCGACACCTGCCCGCTCATCTGCTTGATAATCGCCAGCTGAGCCTTGTGACACCTGCCCGATCATCTGCTTGATAATCGCCAGCTGAGCCACTCGACACCTGCCCGCTCATCTGCTTGATAATCGCCAGCTGAGCCTCGCGACACCTGCCCGCTCATCTGCTTGATAATCGCCAGCTGAGCCCTCGACACCTGCCCGCTCATCTGCTTGATAATCGCCAGCTGAGCGACGTGACACCTGCCCGCTCATCTGCTTGATAATCGCCAGCTGAGCCGTGTGACACCTGCCCGATCATCTGCTTGATAATCGCCAGCTGAGCCACTCGACACCTGCCCGCTCATCTGCTTGATAATCGCCAGCTGAGCCTCGCGACACCTGCCCGATCATCTGCTTGATAATCGCCAGCTGAGCCGTGTGACACCTGCCCGCTCATCTGCTTGATAATCGCCAGCTGAGCCGCGCGACACCTGCCCGCTCATCTGCTTGATAATCGCCAGCTGAGCCGCGAGACACTGCCCGCTCATCTGCTTGATAATCGCCAGCTGAGCCTTGTGACACCTGCCCGATCATCTGCTTGATAATCGCCAGCTGAGCGACGCGACACCTGCCCGCTCATCTGCTTGATAATCGCCATCTGAGCCTTGTGACACCTGCCCGATCATCTGCTTGATAATCGCCAGCTGAGCCACGTGACACCTGCCTGCTCATCTGCTTGATAATCGCCAGCTGAGCCGGGTGACACCTGCCCGATCATCTGCTTGATAATCGCCAGCTGAGCCGGGCGAACCCTGCCCGCTCATCTGCTTGATAATCGCCAGCTGAGCCGGGCGAACCCTGCCCGCTCATCTGCTTGATAATCGCCAGCTGAGCCGGGCGAACCCTGCCCGCTCATCTGCTTGATAATCGCCATCTGAGCCGTGTGACGCTTGCCCGATCATCTGCTTGATAATCGCCAGCTGAGCCACGTGACCCTGCCCGATCATCTGCTTGATAATCGCCATGCTTGAGCCGGGCGAACCCTGCCCGCTCCTCTGCTTGATAATCGCCATCTGAGCCGGCGAACCCTGCCCGCTCATCTGCTTGATATCGCCATCTGAGCCGTGGGACGCTTGTCCGATCATCTGCTTGATAATCGCAGCTGAGCCACGTGACACCTGCCCTATCATCTGCTTGATAATCGCCAGCTGAGCGGGCGAACCCTGCCCGCTCATCTGCTTGATAATCGCGAGCTGAGCCGTGTGACACCTGCCCGATCATCTGCTTGATAATCGCCAGCTGAGCCACGTGACACCTGCCCGATCATCTGCTTGATAATCGCCAGCTGAGCCGGGCGAACACCTGCCCGCTCATCTGCTTGATAATCGCCAGCTGAGCCGCTCGACACCTGCCCGCTCATCTGCTTGATAATCGCCAGCTGAGCCGTGTGACACCTGCCCGATCATCTGCTTGATAATCGCCAGCTGAGCCCGTGACACCTGCCCGCTCATCTGCTTGATAATCGCCAGCTGAGCCGCTCGACACCTGCCCGCTCATCTGCTTGATAATCGCCAGCTGAGCCGTGTGACACCTGCCCGCTCATCTGCTTGATAATCGCCAGCTGAGCCACGTGACACCTGCCCGATCATCTGCTTGATAATCGCCAGCTGAGCCACGTGACACCTGCCCGATCATCTGCTTGATAATCGCCAGCTGAGCCGGGCGAACCCTGCCCGCTCATCTGCTTGATAATCGCCAGCTGAGCCCCGCGACACCTGCCCGCTCATCTGCTTGATAATCGCCAGCTGAGCCGCGACACCTGCCCGCTCATCTGCTTGATAATCGCCAGCTGAGCCGTGTGACACCTGCCCGATCATCTGCTTGATAATCGCCAGCTGAGCCACGCGACACCTGCCCGCTCATCTGCTTGATAATCGCCAGCTGAGCCGTGTGACACCTGCCCGATCATCTGCTTGATAATCGCCAGCTGAGCCCTCGACACCTGCCCGCTCATCTGCTTGATAATCGCCAGCTGAGCCGGGCGAACCCTGCCCGCTCATCTGCTTGATAATCGCCAGCTGAGCCGTGTGACACCTGCCCGATCATCTGCTTGATAATCGCCAGCTGAGCCACGTGACACCTGCCCGATCATCTGCTTGATAATCGCCAGCTGAGCCGGCGAACCCTGCCCGCTCATCTGCTTGATAATCGCCAGCTGAGCGACGTGACACCTGCCCGCTCATCTGCTTGATAATCGCCAGCTGAGCCGTGTGACACCTGCCCGATCATCTGCTTGATAATCGCCAGCTGAGCCACTCGACACCTGCCCGCTCATCTGCTTGATAATCGCCAGCTGAGCCTCGCGACACCTGCCCGCTCATCTGCTTGATAATCGCCAGCTGAGCCTCGCGACACCTGCCCGATCATCTGCTTGATAATCGCCAGCTGAGCCGTGTGACACCTGCCCGCTCATCTGCTTGATAATCGCCAGCTGAGCCGCGTGACACCTGCCCGCTCATCTGCTTGATAATCGCCAGCTGAGCCGTGTGACACCTGCCCGCTCATCTGCTTGATAATCGCCAGCTGAGCCGCGTGACACCTGCCCGCTCATCTGCTTGATAATCGCCAGCTGAGCCTCGCGACACCTGCCCGATCATCTGCTTGATAATCGCCAGCTGAGCCCCTCGACACCTGCCCGCTCATCTGCTTGATAATCGCCAGCTGAGCGACGTGACACCTGCCCGCTCATCTGCTTGATAATCGCCAGCTGAGCCGTGTGACACCTGCCCGATCATCTGCTTGATAATCGCCAGCTGAGCCACTCGACACCTGCCCGCTCATCTGCTTGATAATCGCCAGCTGAGCCTCGCGACACCTGCCCGATCATCTGCTTGATAATCGCCAGCTGAGCCGTGTGACACCTGCCCGCTCATCTGCTTGATAATCGCCAGCTGAGCCGCGCGACACCTGCCCGCTCATCTGCTTGATAATCGCCAGCTGAGCCGCGACACCTGCCCGCTCATCTGCTTGATAATCGCCAGCTGAGCCTGTGACACCTGCCCGATCATCTGCTTGATAATCGCCAGCTGAGCGACGCGACACCTGCCCGCTCATCTGCTTGATAATCGCCAGCTGAGCCTTGTGACACCTGCCCGATCATCTGCTTGATAATCGCCAGCTGAGCGACGCGACACCTGCCCGCTCATCTGCTTGATAATCGCCAGCTGAGCCTTGTGACACCTGCCCGATCATCTGCTTGATAATCGCCAGCTGAGCCACGTGACACCTGCCCGCTCATCTGCTTGATAATCGCCAGCTGAGCCGCGTGACACCTGCCCGATCATCTGCTTGATAATCGCCAGCTGAGCCGTGCGACCCTGCCCGCTCATCTGCTTGATAATCGCCAGCTGAGCCGGGCGACACCTGCCCGCTCATCTGCTTGATAATCGCCAGCTGAGCCGGGCGACACCCTGCCCGCTCATCTGCTTGATAATCGCCAGCTGAGCCGTGTGACACCTGCCCGATCATCTGCTTGATAATCGCCAGCTGAGCCACGTGACACCTGCCCGATCATCTGCTTGATAATCGCCAGCTGAGCCGGGCGAACCCTGCCCGCTCCTCTGCTTGATAAATCGCCCAGCTCAGCCGGGGCGAACCCTGCCCGACTCAACCTGCTTGAAATCGCCAGCCTGAGCCGTGTGACGCTTGTCCCGATCATCTGCCTTGGATAATGGCCAGCTTGAGCCACCGTGACACCGTTGCCCCGATCATCTGCTTGCATAAATCGCCCAGCTGAGGCTGGGCGAACCTGCCCGCTCATCTGCTTGATAATCGCCATCTGAAGCCGTGTGACGCTTGCCCGATCATCTGCTTGATAATCGCCAGCTGAGCCACGTGACACCTGCCCGATCATCTGCTTGATAATCGCCAGCTGAGCGACGCGACAGCTTTCCCGCTCATCAGCTTGATAATCGCCATCTGAGCCTTTGACACCCGCCCGATCATCTGCTTGATAATCGCCAGCTGAGCCGACGTGACACCTTCCCATTCTTCTGCTTGATACATCGCTATCTTGAGCCTTGTGACACCTGCCCGATCATCTGCTGCTAATCGCCAGCTGAGCCGTGTGACACCTGCCCGCTCATCTGCTTGATAATCGCCAGCTGAGCCGCGCGACACCTGCCCGCTCATCTGCTTGATAATCGCCAGCTGAGCCGTGCGACACCTGCCCGCTCATCTGCTTGATAATCGCCAGCTGAGCCCCGCGACACCTGCCCGCTCATCTGCTTGATAATCGCCAGCTGAGCCGTGACACCTGCCCGATCATCTGCTTGATAATCGCCAGCTGAGCCGGGCGACCCTGCCCGCTCATCTGCTTGATAATCGCCAGCTGAGCCCCGCGACACCTGCCCGCTCATCTGCTTGATAATCGCCAGCTGAGCCCCGCGACACCTGCCCGCTCATCTGCTTGATAATCGCCAGCTGAGCCGTGTGACACCTGCCCGATCATCTGCTTGATAATCGCCAGCTGAGCCACGCGACACCTGCCCGCTCATCTGCTTGATAATCGCCATCTGAGCCGTGTGACACCTGCCCGATCATCTGCTTGATAATCGCCAGCTGAGCCCTCGACACCTGCCCGCTCATCTGCTTGATAATCGCCAGCTGAGCCGGCGACCCTGCCCGCTCATCTGCTTGATAATCGCCAGCTGAGCCGTGTGACACTTGCCCGATCATCTGCTTGATAATCGCCAGCTGAGCCACGTGACACCTGCCCGATCATCTGCTTGATAATCGCCAGCTGAGCCGGCGACACCTGCCCGCTCATCTGCTTGATAATCGCCAGCTGAGCGACGTGACACCTGCCCGCTCATCTGCTTGATAATCGCCAGCTGAGCCGTGTGACACCTGCCCGATCATCTGCTTGATAATCGCCAGCTGAGCCACTCGACACCTGCCCGCTCATCTGCTTGATAATCGCCAGCTGAGCCTCGCGACACCTGCCCGATCATCTGCTTGATAATCGCCAGCTGAGCCGTGTGACACCTGCCCGCTCATCTGCTTGATAATCGCCAGCTGAGCCTCGCGACACCTGCCCGCTCATCTGCTTGATAATCGCCAGCTGAGCCGTGTGACACCTGCCCGCTCATCTGCTTGATAATCGCCAGCTGAGCCGTGCGACACCTGCCCGCTCATCTGCTTGATAATCGCCAGCTGAGCCGCGGACACCTGCCCGCTCATCTGCTTGATAATCGCCAGCTGAGCCTTGTGACACCTGCCCGATCATCTGCTTGATAATCGCCAGCTGAGCCACTCGACACCTGCCCGCTCATCTGCTTGATAATCGCCAGCTGAGCCTCGCGACACCTGCCCGCTCATCTGCTTGATAATCGCCAGCTGAGCCCCTCGACACCTGCCCGCTCATCTGCTTGATAATCGCCAGCTGAGCGACGTGACACCTGCCCGCTCATCTGCTTGATAATCGCCAGCTGAGCCGTGTGACACCTGCCCGATCATCTGCTTGATAATCGCCAGCTGAGCCGCGCGACACCTGCCCGCTCATCTGCTTGATAATCGCCAGCTGAGCCGCGACACCTGCCCGCTCATCTGCTTGATAATCGCCAGCTGAGCCGTGTGACACCTGCCCGATCATCTGCTTGATAATCGCCAGCTGAGCGACGCGACACCTGCCCGCTCATCTGCTTGATAATCGCCAGCTGAGCCGTGTGACACCTGCCCGATCATCTGCTTGATAATCGCCAGCTGAGCCACGTGACACCTGCCCGCTCATCTGCTTGATAATCGCCAGCTGAGCCGCGTGACACCTGCCCGATCATCTGCTTGATAATCGCCAGCTGAGCCGTGCGACACCTGCCCGCTCATCTGCTTGATAATCGCCAGCTGAGCCGGGCGACACCTGCCCGCTCATCTGCTTGATAATCGCCAGCTGAGCCGGGCGACACCTGCCCGCTCATCTGCTTGATAATCGCCAGCTGAGCCGTGTGACACCTGCCCGATCATCTGCTTGATAATCGCCAGCTGAGCCACGTGACACCTGCCCGCTCATCTGCTTGATAATCGCCAGCTGAGCCGGGCGACACCTGCCCGCTCATCTGCTTGATAATCGCCAGCTGAGCCCGCGACACCTGCCCGATCATCTGCTTGATAATCGCCAGCTGAGCCCGCGACACCTGCCCGCTCATCTGCTTGATAATCGCCAGCTGAGCCGTGTGACACCTGCCCGATCATCTGCTTGATAATCGCCAGCTGAGCCGCGCGACACCTGCCCGCTCATCTGCTTGATAATCGCCAGCTGAGCCGTGTGACACCTGCCCGCTCATCTGCTTGATAATCGCCAGCTGAGCCGTGTGACACCTGCCCGATCATCTGCTTGATAATCGCCAGCTGAGCCACGTGACACCTGCCCGCTCATCTGCTTGATAATCGCCAGCTGAGCCGTGTGACACCTGCCCGATCATCTGCTTGATAATCGCCAGCTGAGCCCTCGACACCTGCCCGCTCATCTGCTTGATAATCGCCAGCTGAGCTCGTGACACCTGCCCGCTCATCTGCTTGATAATCGCCAGCTGAGCCGTGTGACACCTGCCCGCTCATCTGCTTGATAATCGCCAGCTGAGCCACGTGACACCTGCCCGCTCATCTGCTTGATAATCGCCAGCTGAGCCTCGCGACACCTGCCCGATCATCTGCTTGATAATCGCCAGCTGAGCGTGTGACACCTGCCCGCTCATCTGCTTGATAATCGCCAGCTGAGCCGCGTGACACCTGCCCGCTCATCTGCTTGATAATCGCCAGCTGAGCCGCGTGACACCTGCCCGCTCATCTGCTTGATAATCGCCAGCTGAGCCGTGTGACACCTGCCCGATCATCTGCTTGATAATCGCCAGCTGAGCGACGCGACACCTGCCCGCTCATCTGCTTGATAATCGCCAGCTGAGCCGTGTGACACCTGCCCGATCATCTGCTTGATAATCGCCAGCTGAGCCACGTGACACCTGCCCGCTCATCTGCTTGATAATCGCCAGCTGAGCCGTGTGACACCTGCCCGATCATCTGCTTGATAATCGCCAGCTGAGCCGTGACACCTGCCCGCTCATCTGCTTGATAATCGCCAGCTGAGCCGGGCGACCCTGCCCGCTCATCTGCTTGATAATCGCCAGCTGAGCCGGGCGAACCCTGCCCGCTCATCTGCTTGATAATCGCCAGCTGAGCCGTGTGACACCTGCCCGATCATCTGCTTGATAATCGCCAGCTGAGCCACGTGACACCTGCCCGATCATCTGCTTGATAATCGCCAGCTGAGCCGGGCGAACCCTGCCCGCTCATCTGCTTGATAATCGCCAGCTGAGCCGTGTGACACCTGCCCGCTCATCTGCTTGATAATCGCCAGCTGAGCCGTGACACCTGCCCGATCATCTGCTTGATAATCGCCAGCTGAGCCGCGTGACACCTGCCCGCTCATCTGCTTGATAATCGCCAGCTGAGCCGCTCGACACCTGCCCGCTCATCTGCTTGATAATCGCCAGCTGAGCCGTGTGACACCTGCCCGATCATCTGCTTGATAATCGCCAGCTGAGCCACGTGACACCTGCCCGCTCATCTGCTTGATAATCGCCAGCTGAGCCGGGTGACACCTGCCCGCTCATCTGCTTGATAATCGCCAGCTGAGCCCCGTGACACCTGCCCGCTCATCTGCTTGATAATCGCCAGCTGAGCCGGGTGACACCTGCCCGCTCATCTGCTTGATAATCGCCAGCTGAGCCGTGTGACACCTGCCCGCTCATCTGCTTGATAATCGCCAGCTGAGCCACGTGACACCTGCCCGATCATCTGCTTGATAATCGCCAGCTGAGCGACGCGACACCTGCCCGCTCATCTGCTTGATAATCGCCAGCTGAGCCGTGTGACACCTGCCCGATCATCTGCTTGATAATCGCCAGCTGAGCACGTGACACCTGCCCGCTCATCTGCTTGATAATCGCCAGCTGAGCCGTGTGACACCTGCCCGCTCATCTGCTTGATAATCGCCAGCTGAGCCGTGTGACACCTGCCCGCTCATCTGCTTGATAATCGCCAGCTGAGCCGTGACACCTGCCCGCTCATCTGCTTGATAATCGCCAGCTGAGCCCGTGACACCTGCCCGATCATCTGCTTGATAATCGCCAGCTGAGCCGTGTGACACCTGCCCGCTCATCTGCTTGATAATCGCCAGCTGAGCCGTGCGACACCTGCCCGCTCATCTGCTTGATAATCGCCAGCTGAGCCGCGTGACACCTGCCCGCTCATCTGCTTGATAATCGCCAGCTGAGCCACGTGACACCTGCCCGATCATCTGCTTGATAATCGCCAGCTGAGCCACTCGACACCTGCCCGCTCATCTGCTTGATAATCGCCAGCTGAGCCCGCGACACCTGCCCGATCATCTGCTTGATAATCGCCAGCTGAGCCCTCGACACCTGCCCGCTCATCTGCTTGATAATCGCCAGCTGAGCCGTGACACCTGCCCGATCATCTGCTTGATAATCGCCAGCTGAGCCGTGTGACACCTGCCCGATCATCTGCTTGATAATCGCCAGCTGAGCCGTGTGACACCTGCCCGATCATCTGCTTGATAATCGCCAGCTGAGCCCGCGACACCTGCCCGCTCATCTGCTTGATAATCGCCAGCTGAGCCGCGCGACACCTGCCCGCTCATCTGCTTGATAATCGCCAGCTGAGCCGCGTGACACCTGCCCGCTCATCTGCTTGATAATCGCCAGCTGAGCCGTGTGACACCTGCCCGCTCATCTGCTTGATAATCGCCAGCTGAGCGACGCGACACCTGCCCGCTCATCTGCTTGATAATCGCCAGCTGAGCCGTGTGACACCTGCCCGATCATCTGCTTGATAATCGCCAGCTGAGCCACGTGACACCTGCCCGCTCATCTGCTTGATAATCGCCAGCTGAGCCGCGTGACACCTGCCCGCTCATCTGCTTGATAATCGCCAGCTGAGCCCCGTGACACCTGCCCGCTCATCTGCTTGATAATCGCCAGCTGAGCCGGGCGACACCTGCCCGCTCATCTGCTTGATAATCGCCAGCTGAGCCGTGTGACACCTGCCCGATCATCTGCTTGATAATCGCCAGCTGAGCCACGTGACACCTGCCCGCTCATCTGCTTGATAATCGCCAGCTGAGCCGGGCGAACCCTGCCCGCTCATCTGCTTGATAATCGCCAGCTGAGCCCCGCGACACCTGCCCGCTCATCTGCTTGATAATCGCCAGCTGAGCCCCGCGACACCTGCCCGCTCATCTGCTTGATAATCGCCAGCTGAGCCGGGTGACACCTGCCCGATCATCTGCTTGATAATCGCCAGCTGAGCGACGCGACACCTTCCCGCTCATCTGCTTGATAATCGCCAACTGAGCCGTGTGACACCTGCCCGATCATCGTGCTGATAATCGCAGCAGTTAGTCCACTCGACACCCTGCCTTCTCATCTGCTTGATAATCGCCAGCTGAGCCTCGTGACACCTGCCCGATCATCTGCTTGATAATCGCCAGCTGAGCCTCGCGACACCTGCCCGATCATCTGCTTGATAATCGCCAGCTGAGCCGTGTGACACCTGCCCGCTCATCTGCTTGATAATCGCCAGCTGAGCCGCGCGACACCTGCCCGCTCATCTGCTTGATAATCGCCAGCTGAGCCGCGTGACACCTGCCTGCTCATCTGCTTGATAATCGCCAGCTGAGCCTTGTGACACCTGCCCGATCATCTGCTTGATAATCGCCAGCTGAGCCACTCGACACCTGCCTGCTCATCTGCTTGATAATCGCCAGCTGAGCCTCGCGACACCTGCCCGATCATCTGCTTGATAATCGCCAGCTGAGCCCCTCGAACCTGCCCGCTCATCTGCTTGATAATCGCCAGCTGAGCGACGTGACACCTGCCCGCTCATCTGCTTGATAATCGCCAGCTGAGCCGTGTGACACCTGCCCGATCATCTGCTTGATAATCGCCAGCTGAGCCACTCGACACCTGCCCGCTCATCTGCTTGATAATCGCCAGCTGAGCCTCGCGACACCTGCCCGATCATCTGCTTGATAATCGCCAGCTGAGCCGTGTGACACCTGCCCGCTCATCTGCTTGATAATCGCCAGCTGAGCCGCGCGACACCTGCCCGCTCATCTGCTTGATAATCGCCAGCTGAGCCGCGAGACACCTGCCTGCTCATCTGCTTGATAATCGCCATCTGAGCCTTGTGACACCTGCCCGATCATCTGCTTGATAATCGCCAGCTGAGCGACGCGACACCTTCCCGCTCATCTGCTTGATAATCGCCAGCTGAGCCTTGTGACACCTGCCCGATCATCTGCTTGATAATCGCCAGCTGAGCCACGTGACACCTGCCCGCTCATCTGCTTGATAATCGCCAGCTGAGCCGGGTGACACCTGCCCGATCATCTGCTTGATAATCGCCAGCTGAGCCGGGCGACCCTGCCCGCTCATCTGCTTGATAATCGCCAGCTGAGCCGGGCGAACCCTGCCCGCTCCTCTGCTTGATAATCGCCAGCTGAGCCGGGCGAACCCTGCCCCGCTCATCTGCTTGATAATCGCCATCTGAGCCGTGTGACACTTGCCCGATCATCTGCTTGATAATCGCCAGCTGAGCCACGTGACACCTGCCCGATCATCTGCTTGATAATCGCCAGCTGAGCCGGGCGAACCCTGCCCGCTCATCTGCTTGATAATCGCCAGCTGAGCCGGGCGAACCCTGCCCGCTCATCTGCTTGATAATCGCCAGCTGAGCCGTGTGACACCTGCCCGATCATCTGCTTGATAATCGCCAGCTGAGCCACGTGACACCTGCCCGCTCATCTGCTTGATAATCGCCAGCTGAGCCGGCGACACCCTGCCCGCTCATCTGCTTGATAATCGCCATCTGAGCCGTGTGACACCTGCCCGATCATCTGCTTGATAATCGCCAGCTGAGCCACGTGACACCTGCCCGATCATCTGCTTGATAATCGCCAGCTGAGCCGGGCGAACACCTGCCCGCTCATCTGCTTGATAATCGCCAGCTGAGCCCCGCGACACCTGCCCGCTCATCTGCTTGATAATCGCCAGCTGAGCCGTGTGACACCTGCCCGATCATCTGCTTGATAATCGCCAGCTGAGCCACGTGACACCTGCCCGCTCATCTGCTTGATAATCGCCAGCTGAGCCCGCGACACCTGCCCGCTCATCTGCTTGATAATCGCCAGCTGAGCCGTGTGACACCTGCCCGATCATCTGCTTGATAATCGCCAGCTGAGCCACGTGACACCTGCCCGATCATCTGCTTGATAATCGCCAGCTGAGCCGGGCGACACCTGCCCGCTCATCTGCTTGATAATCGCCAGCTGAGCCCGCGACACCTGCCCGCTCATCTGCTTGATAATCGCCAGCTGAGCCCGTGACACCTGCCCGCTCATCTGCTTGATAATCGCCAGCTGAGCCGTGTGACACCTGCCCGCTCATCTGCTTGATAATCGCCAGCTGAGCCGTGTGACACCTGCCCGATCATCTGCTTGATAATCGCCAGCTGAGCCACGCGACACCTGCCCGCTCATCTGCTTGATAATCGCCAGCTGAGCCGTGTGACACCTGCCCGATCATCTGCTTGATAATCGCCAGCTGAGCCCTCGACACCTGCCCGCTCATCTGCTTGATAATCGCCAGCTGAGCCGTGCGAACCCTGCCCGCTCATCTGCTTGATAATCGCCAGCTGAGCCGTGTGACACCTGCCCGATCATCTGCTTGATAATCGCCAGCTGAGCCACGTGACACCTGCCCGCTCATCTGCTTGATAATCGCCAGCTGAGCCGGCGAACCCTGCCCGCTCATCTGCTTGATAATCGCCAGCTGAGCCGTGACACCTGCCCGCTCATCTGCTTGATAATCGCCAGCTGAGCCGTGACACCTGCCCGCTCATCTGCTTGATAATCGCCAGCTGAGCCGTGTGACACCTGCCCGCTCATCTGCTTGATAATCGCCAGCTGAGCCTCGACACCTGCCCGCTCATCTGCTTGATAATCGCCAGCTGAGCCGCGCGACACCTGCCCGCTCATCTGCTTGATAATCGCCAGCTGAGCCGCGTGACACCTGCCCGCTCATCTGCTTGATAATCGCCAGCTGAGCCCGCGACACCTGCCCGCTCATCTGCTTGATAATCGCCAGCTGAGCCACGTGACACCTGCCCGATCATCTGCTTGATAATCGCCAGCTGAGCCGGCGACACCCTGCCCGCTCATCTGCTTGATAATCGCCAGCTGAGCCGCTCGACACCTGCCCGCTCATCTGCTTGATAATCGCCAGCTGAGCCGTGACACCTGCCCGCTCATCTGCTTGATAATCGCCAGCTGAGCCGTGTGACACCTGCCCGCTCATCTGCTTGATAATCGCCAGCTGAGCCGCGACACCTGCCCGCTCATCTGCTTGATAATCGCCAGCTGAGCCGTGCGACACCTGCCCGCTCATCTGCTTGATAATCGCCAGCTGAGCCGTGCGACACCTGCCCGCTCATCTGCTTGATAATCGCCAGCTGAGCCGCGTGACACCTGCCCGCTCATCTGCTTGATAATCGCCAGCTGAGCCTGTGACACCTGCCCGATCATCTGCTTGATAATCGCCAGCTGAGCCACGCGACACCTGCCCGCTCATCTGCTTGATAATCGCCAGCTGAGCCTCGTGACACCTGCCCGATCATCTGCTTGATAATCGCCAGCTGAGCCCTCGACACCTGCCCGCTCATCTGCTTGATAATCGCCAGCTGAGCGACGTGACACCTGCCCGATCATCTGCTTGATAATCGCCAGCTGAGCCTGTGACACCTGCCCGATCATCTGCTTGATAATCGCCAGCTGAGCCACGCGACACCTGCCCGATCATCTGCTTGATAATCGCCAGCTGAGCCTCGCGACACCTGCCCGCTCATCTGCTTGATAATCGCCAGCTGAGCCGCGTGACACCTGCCCGCTCATCTGCTTGATAATCGCCAGCTGAGCCCGTGACACCTGCCCGCTCATCTGCTTGATAATCGCCAGCTGAGCCGTGTGACACCTGCCCGATCATCTGCTTGATAATCGCCAGCTGAGCGACGCGACACCTGCCCGCTCATCTGCTTGATAATCGCCAGCTGAGCCTGTGACACCTGCCCGATCATCTGCTTGATAATCGCCAGCTGAGCCACGTGACACCTGCCCGCTCATCTGCTTGATAATCGCCAGCTGAGCCGCGTGACACCTGCCCGATCATCTGCTTGATAATCGCCAGCTGAGCCGGTGACACCTGCCCGCTCATCTGCTTGATAATCGCCAGCTGAGCCGGCGAACACCTGCCCGCTCATCTGCTTGATAATCGCCAGCTGAGCCGTGCGACACCTGCCCGCTCATCTGCTTGATAATCGCCAGCTGAGCCGTGTGACACCTGCCCGATCATCTGCTTGATAATCGCCAGCTGAGCCACGTGACACCTGCCCGCTCATCTGCTTGATAATCGCCAGCTGAGCCGGGCGACACCTGCCCGCTCATCTGCTTGATAATCGCCAGCTGAGCCCCGCGACACCTGCCCGCTCATCTGCTTGATAATCGCCAGCTGAGCCCGCGACACCTGCCCGCTCATCTGCTTGATAATCGCCAGCTGAGCCGTGTGACACCTGCCCGATCATCTGCTTGATAATCGCCAGCTGAGCCACGCGACACCTGCCCGCTCATCTGCTTGATAATCGCCAGCTGAGCCGTGTGACACCTGCCCGATCATCTGCTTGATAATCGCCAGCTGAGCCGGCGACACCTGCCCGCTCATCTGCTTGATAATCGCCAGCTGAGCCGCGCGACACCTGCCCGCTCATCTGCTTGATAATCGCCAGCTGAGCCGTGTGACACCTGCCCGCTCATCTGCTTGATAATCGCCAGCTGAGCCGCGCGACACCTGCCCGCTCATCTGCTTGATAATCGCCAGCTGAGCCGCGTGACACCTGCCCGCTCATCTGCTTGATAATCGCCAGCTGAGCCGTGTGACACCTGCCCGATCATCTGCTTGATAATCGCCAGCTGAGCCACTCGACACCTGCCCGCTCATCTGCTTGATAATCGCCAGCTGAGCCTCGCGACACCTGCCCGATCATCTGCTTGATAATCGCCAGCTGAGCCCGCGACACCTGCCCGCTCATCTGCTTGATAATCGCCAGCTGAGCGACGTGACACCTGCCCGCTCATCTGCTTGATAATCGCCAGCTGAGCCGTGTGACACCTGCCCGATCATCTGCTTGATAATCGCCAGCTGAGCCACTCGACACCTGCCCGCTCATCTGCTTGATAATCGCCAGCTGAGCCTCGCGACACCTGCCCGCTCATCTGCTTGATAATCGCCAGCTGAGCCGTGTGACACCTGCCCGCTCATCTGCTTGATAATCGCCAGCTGAGCCGTGACACCTGCCCGCTCATCTGCTTGATAATCGCCAGCTGAGCCGCGAGACACCTGCCCGCTCATCTGCTTGATAATCGCCAGCTGAGCCTTGTGACACCTGCCCGATCATCTGCTTGATAATCGCCAGCTGAGCGACGCGACACCTGCCCGCTCATCTGCTTGATAATCGCCAGCTGAGCCGTGTGACACCTGCCCGATCATCTGCTTGATAATCGCCAGCTGAGCCACGTGACACCTGCCCGCTCATCTGCTTGATAATCGCCAGCTGAGCCGGGTGACACCTGCCCGCTCATCTGCTTGATAATCGCCAGCTGAGCCGGGCGAACCCTGCCCGCTCATCTGCTTGATAATCGCCAGCTGAGCCGGGCGACCCTGCCCGCTCATCTGCTTGATAATCGCCAGCTGAGCCGTGCGAACCCTGCCCGCTCATCTGCTTGATAATCGCCAGCTGAGCCGTGTGACACTTGCCCGATCATCTGCTTGATAATCGCCAGCTGAGCCACGTGACACCTGCCCGATCATCTGCTTGATAATCGCCAGCTGAGCCGGCGAACCCTGCCCGCTCATCTGCTTGATAATCGCCAGCTGAGCCGGGCGAACCCTGCCCGCTCATCTGCTTGATAATCGCCAGCTGAGCCGTGTGACACCTGCCCGATCATCTGCTTGATAATCGCCAGCTGAGCCACGTGACACCTGCCCGATCATCTGCTTGATAATCGCCAGCTGAGCCGGGCGACCCTGCCCGCTCATCTGCTTGATAATCGCCAGCTGAGCCGTGTGTGCCGCCTGCCCGCTCATCTGCTTGATAATCGCCAGCTGAGCCACGTGACACCTGCCCGATCATCTGCTTGATAATCGCCAGCTGAGCCGGGCGACACCCTGCCCGCTCATCTGCTTGATAATCGCCAGCTGAGCGCTCGACACCTGCCCGCTCATCTGCTTGATAATCGCCAGCTGAGCCTGTGACACCTGCCCTCATCTGCTTGATAATCGCCAGCTGAGCCAGTGACACCTGCCCGCTCATCTGCTTGATAATCGCCAGCTGAGCCGCTCGACACCTGCCCGCTCATCTGCTTGATAATCGCCAGCTGAGCCGTGTGACACCTGCCCGATCATCTGCTTGATAATCGCCAGCTGAGCCACGTGACACCTGCCCATCATCTGCTTGATAATCGCCAGCTGAGCCGGGCGACACCTGCCCGCTCATCTGCTTGATAATCGCCAGCTGAGCCCCGTGACACCTGCCCGCTCATCTGCTTGATAATCGCCAGCTGAGCCCCGCGACACCTGCCCGCTCATCTGCTTGATAATCGCCAGCTGAGCCGTGGGACACCTGCCCGATCATCTGCTTGATAATCGCCAGCTGAGCCGGTGACACCTGCCCGATCATCTGCTTGATAATCGCCAGCTGAGCCACGTGACACCTGCCCGATCATCTGACTTGATAATCGGCTAGCCAGGAGCTGACGTGACACCTTCCCATTCTTCTGCTTGATAATCGCAATCTGAGCCTTGTGACACCTGCCCGATCATCGGCTTGATAATCGCCAGCTGAGCCGTGTGACACCTGCCCGCTCATCTGCTTGATTAATCGCCAGCTGAGCGCAGCGACACCTGCCCGCTCATCGCTTGATATAATCGCCCTCTGAGCCGTGTGACACCTGCCCGATCATCTGCTTGATAATCTCGAATGAGCCACGTGACACCTGCCCGATCATCTGCTTGATAATCGCCAGCTGAGCCGGGCGAACCCGCCGCTCCTCTGCTTGATAAATCGCCAGCTGAGAACCGCGACACCTTGCCGCTCATCTGTTTGATAATTCGACAGCTGAGCCCCGCGCCACCTGCCCGCTCACAGTCTTGGTGATCGCCAACTGAGCCGTGTTGTCACCTGCCCGATCATCTGCTTGATAATCGCCAGCTGAGACACGCGACACCTTCCCGCCTCATCTGCTTGATAATCGCCATCTGAGCCGTGTGACACCTGCCCGATCACTTCTGCTTGATTTGATATCGCCAGCTGAGTCCCTCGACACCTGCCCGCTCATCTGCTTGATAATCGCCAGCTGAGCCGGGCGAACCCTGCCCGCTCATCTGCTTGATAATCGCCAGCTGAGCCGTGTGACCTGCCCGATCATCTGCTTGATAATCGCCAGCTGAGCCCCACGACACCTGCCACTCATCTGCTTGATAATCGCCAACTGAGCCCCGCGACACCTGCCCGCTCATCTGCTTGATAATCGCCAGCTGAGCCCCGCGACACCTGCCCGCTCATCTGCTTGATAATCGGCAACTGAGCCCCGGGACACCTGCCCGCTCATCTGCTTGATATTCGCCAGCTGAGCCCCGCGACACCTGCCCGCTCACCTGCTTGGTGATCGCCAGCTGAGCCGTGTGTCACCTGCCCGCTCATCTGCTTGATAATCGCCAGCTGAGACTCGAGACACCTTCCCGCTCATCTGCTTGATAATCGTCATCTGAGCCGTGTGACACCTGCCCGATCATCTGCTTGATAATCTCGAAATGAGCCACGTGACACCTGCCTGCTCATCTGCTTGATAATCGCCAGCTGAGTCGCGCGACACCTGCCCGATCATCTGCTTGATAATCGCCAGCTGAGCCGGGCGAACCCTGCCCGCTCCTCTGCTTGATAATCACCAGCTGAGCCCCGCGACACCTGCCCGCTCATCTGCTTGATAATCGGCAACTGAGCCCCGGGACACCTGCCCGCTCATCTGCTTGATGATCGACAGCTGAACCATGGGACACCTGCCTGATCATCTGCTTGATAATCGGCAGCTGAGTCGCGAGACACGTGCCTGCTCATCTGCTTGATAATCGCCATCTGAGCCTTGTGACACCTGCCCGATCATCTGCTTGATAATCGCCAGCTGAGGCACGCGACACCTTCCCGCTCATCTGCTTGATAATCGCCATCTGAGCCGTGTGACACCTGCCCGATCATCTGCTTGATAATCGCCAGCTGAGTCCCTAGACACCTGCCCGCTCATCTGCTTGATAATCGCCAGCTGAGCCGGGCGAACCCTGCCCGCTCATCTGCTTGATAATCGCCATCTGAGCCGTGTGACACCTGCCCGATCATCTGCTTGATAATCGCCAGCTGAGTCCCTAGACACCTGCCCGCTCATCTGCTTGATAATCGCCAGCTGAGCCGGGCGAACCCTGCCCGCTCATCTGCTTGATGATCGCCAGCTGAGCCGTGGGACACCTGCCCGCTCATCTGCTTGATAATCGCCAGCTGAGCCGTGGGACACCTGCCCAATCATCTGCTTGATAATCGCCAGCTGAGACACGCGACACCTTCCTGCACATCTGCTTGATAATCGCCATCTGAGCCGTGTGACACCTGCCCGCTCACCTGCTTGGTGATCGCCAGCTGAGCCGTGTGTCACCTGCCCGATCATCTGCTTGATAATCGCCAGCTGAGCCCCGCGACACCTGCCCGCTCATCTGTTTGATAATCGCCAGCTGAGCCCCGAGACACCTGCCCGCTCACCTGCTTGGTGATCGCCAGCTGAGCCCTGTGTCACCTGCCCGATCATCTGCTTGATAATCGCCAGCTGAGCCACGCGACACCTGCCCGCTCATCTGTTTGATAATCGCCAGCTGAGCCCCGCGACACCTGCCTGCTCACCTGCTTGGTGATCGCCAGCTGAGCCGTGTGTCACCTGCCCAATCATCTGCTTGATAATCGCCAGCTGAGACACGCGACACCTTCCCGCACATCTGCTTGATAATCGCCATCTGAGCCGTGTGACACGTGCCCGATCATCTGCTTGATAATCGCCATCAGAGTCCCTCGACACCTCCCCCCTCACCTGCTTGGTGATCGCCAGCTGAGCCGTGTGTCACCTGCCCGCTCATCTGCTTGATAATGGCCAGCTGAGACGCGCGACACCTTCCCGCTCATCTGCTTGATAATCGTCATCTGAGTCGTGTGACACCTGCCCGATCATCTGCTTGATAATCGCCAGCTGAGCCCCGCGACACCTGCCCGCTCATCTGCTTGATAATCGGCAACTGAGCCCCGGGACACCTGCCCGCTCATCTGCTTCATAATCGCCAGCTGAGCCCCGTGACACCTGCCCGCTCACCTGCTTGGTGATCGCCAGCTGAGCCGTGTGTCACCTGCCCGCTCATCTGCTTGATAATCGCCAGCTGAGACGCGAGACACCTTCCCGCTCATCTGCTTGATAATCGTCATCTGAGTCGTGTGACACCTGCCCGATCATCTGCTTGATAATCGCGAGCTGAGCCACGTGAAACCTGCCCACTCATCTGCTTCATAATCGCCATCTGAGCCGTGTGACACCTGCCCGCTCATATGCTTGATAATCGCCAGCTGAGCCCCACGACACCTGCCTGCACATCTGCTTGATAATCGCCAGCTGAGCCGTGTGACACCTGCCCGATCATCTGCTTGATAATCGCCAGCTGAGACACGCGACACCTTCCCGCTCATCTGCTTGATAATCGCCATCTGAGCCGTGTGACACCTGCCTGATCATCTGCTTGATAATCGCCAGCTGAGTCCCTAGACACCTGCCCGCTCATCTGCTTGATAATCGCCAGCTGAGCCGGGCGAACCCTGCCCGCTCATCTGCTTGATAATCGCCATCTGAGCCGTGTGACACCTGCCCGATCATCTGCTTGATAATCGCCAGCTGAGTCCCTAGACACCTGCCCGCTCATCTGCTTGATAATCGCCTGCTGAGCCGGGCGAACCCTGCCCGCTCATCTGCTTGATGATCGCCAGCTGAGCCGTGGGACACCTGCCCGTCATCTGCTTGATAATCGCCAGCTGAGCCGTGGGACACCCTGCCCGCTCATCTGCTTGATGATCGACAGCGTGAACCAGGGGACTACTGCCTATCATGCTGCTTTCCCAGCTGAGCCTCGCGACACCTGCCCGATCATCTGCTTGATAATCGCCAGCTGAGCCGTTGACACCTGCCCGATCATCTGCTTGATAATCGCCAGCTGAGCCACGTGACACCTGCCCGCTCATCTGCTTGATAATCGCCAGCTGAGCCGTGTGACACCTGCCCGCTCATCTGCTTGATAATCGCCAGCTGAGCCCGTGTGACACCTGCCCGCTCATCATCTTGATAATCGCCAGCTGAGCCGTGTGACACCTGCCCGATCATCTGCTTGATAATCGCCATGAGCCACGTGACACCTGCCCGCTCATCTGCTTGATAATCGCCAGCTGAGCCGCGCGACACCCTGCCCGCTCATCTGCTTGATAATCGCCAGCTGAGCCCCGTGACACCTGCCCGCTCATCTGCTTGATAATCGCCAGCTGAGCCGTGTGACACCTGCCCGCTCATCTGCTTGATAATCGCCAGCTGAGCCACGCGACACCTGCCCGCTCATCTGCTTGATAATCGCCAGCTGAGCCGGTGACACCTGCCCGATCATCTGCTTGATAATCGCCAGCTGAGCCCCGCGACACCTGCCCGCTCATCTGCTTGATAATCGCCAGCTGAGCCGGCGACCCTGCCCGCTCATCTGCTGCTTGATAATCGCCAGCTGAGCCGTGTGACACCTGCCCGATCATCTGCTTGATAATCGCCAGCTGAGCCACGTGACACCTGCCCGATCATCTGCTTGATAATCGCCAGCTGAGCCGGCGAACCCTGCCGCTCATCTGCTTGATAATCGCCAGCTGAGCGACGTGACACCTTCCCGTTCTTGCTTGATAATCGCCATCTGAGCGTTGACACCTGCCCGATCATCTGCTTGATAATCGCCAGCTGAGCCATCGACACCTGCCCGCTCATCTGCTTGATAATCGCCAGCTGAGCCTCGCGACACCTGCCCGATCATCTGCTTGATAATCGCCAGCTGAGCCACGCGACACCTGCCCGATCATCTGCTTGATAATCGCCAGCTGAGCCGTGTGACACCTGCCCGCTCATCTGCTTGATAATCGCCAGCTGAGCCGCGTGACACCTGCCCGATCATCTGCTTGATAATCGCCAGCTGAGCCGCGTGACACCTGCCCGCTCATCTGCTTGATAATCGCCAGCTGAGCCCGCGAGACACCTGCCCGCTCATCTGCTTGATAATCGCCAGCTGAGCCGTGTGACACCTGCCCGATCATCTGCTTGATAATCGCCAGCTGAGCGACGGGACACCTTCCCGCTCATCTGCTTGATAATCGCCATCTGAGCCGTTGAACACCTGCCCGATCATCTGCTTGATAATCGCCAGCTGAGCCACTCGACACCTGCCCGCTCATCTGCTTGATAATCGCCAGCTGAGCCTCGTGACACCTGCCCGCTCATCTGCTTGATAATCGCCAGCTGAGCCGCGCGACACCTGCCCGCTCATCTGCTTGATAATCGCCAGCTGAGCCGCGTGACACCTGCCCGCTCATCTGCTTGATAATCGCCAGCTGAGCCGTGTGACACCTGCCCGATCATCTGCTTGATAATCGCCAGCTGAGCGACGCGACACCTTCCCGCTCATCTGCTTGATAATCGCCACTGAGCCGTGTGACACCTGCCCGATCATCTGCTTGATAATCGCCA
>NW_020867809.1:0-12541 GCF_003369695.1 Bos indicus x Bos taurus
CGTTGCTGATCATGCCACTGACCACGGGACCGTGCGTGCACTTCTCACTTGGCTGATCATGCAACTGATCACGTTGCTGATCATGCACTGATCACGTGGCTGATCATACATTGATCATGTGATATCATACTCTGATCACGTGACTGATCATGCACTGATCACGTGGCTGATCATACTCTGATCACGAAGCTGATCATACACTGACCACGGGACTGTGCAATGCACTTCTCACTTGGCTGATCATGCACTGATCACGTTGCTAATAATGCACTGAACACGTGGCTGATCATGCACTAATCACCTGGCTGATCATACACTGATCACGTGGCTGATCATGCACTGATCACGTGGCTGATCATACACTGATCACGGTGGCTGATCATGCACTAATCAACGTTGGAGATCATGCACTGATCACGTGGCTGATCACACACTGATTACGTGGCTGATCATGCCCTAATCACGTGACTGATCATACACTGATCACATGACTCATCATGCACTGATCACGTGCCTGATCATGCAGTGATCACGTGGCTGATCATGCACTGATCACGTTGCTGATCATACACTGATCACGTGGCTGATCATGCACTAATCACGTTGGGGATCATGCACTCATCACGTGGCTGATCATACACTGATCACGTGGATGATCATGCAGTAATCACATTGGAGATCATGCACTCATCACGTCGCTGAACATACACTGGACACGTGGCTGATCATGCACTAATCACGTTGCTTATCATGCACTGATCAGGTTCCTATCATGCACTGATCACGTGGCTGATCTTAAACTGATCACGTGACTGCCCATTCACTGATCCTGTAACTGATCATGCACTGATCATGTAACTGAGCATGCACCGATCATGTACCTATCATGCATTGATCACTTGGCTATCATGCACTGATCACGTGGCTGATCATACACTGATAACCTGACTGCACATGCACTGATCACGTCGCTGGTCATACAGTGATCACGTAGCTGATCATGCACTGATCACGTGGCAGTTCATGCACTGATCACTAGGCTGATCATGCACTGATAACCTGACTATCATACACTGATCACGTGACTGATCATGCAATCTTCACGTGCCTGATCATGCACTGATCACGTGGTTGATCATGCACTGATCACGAAGCTGATCATACACTGATCACGGGACTGTGCTTGCACTGATCACTTGGCTGGTCATGCACTGATCACGTGGCTGATCATGCACTGATCTGTGGCTATCATTCATTGATCACGTGGTTGAACATACCCCGATCTCGTGACTGATCATGCACTGATAACGTGCCTGATCATGCACTGATCACCTGATTGATCATGCACTGATCTCGTGCCTGATCATGTACTGATCACGTGGCTGATCATGCACTGATCACGAAGCTGACCATACACTGATCACGTGACTGTGCATGCACTAATCACGTGACTGATCATGCACTGATCACGTGGCTGATCATGCACTGGTAACCTGGCAATCATACACTGATCACGTGACTGATCATGCACTCTTCACTGGCCTGATCATGCACTGAACACGTGGCTGATATTGCACTGTTCACGAAGCTGATAATACACTGATCACACAACTGTGCATGCACTGATCACGTGGCTTTTGATGCACTTATCACGTGGGTGATCATGCAATGATCACGTGGCCGATCATACACTGATCACGTGGCTGATCATGCACTAATCACGTTGTGGATCATGCACTGATCACGAGCCTGATCATACAGTGATCACGTGGCTGATCATAAACTGATCACGTGGCTGATCATGCACTAATCACTTTGTGGATCACGCAATTATCATGTGGCTGATCATGCACTGATCACCTGGCTGATCATACTCTGATCACGTCGTTGATCATACACTGATTACGAGACTGCGCATGCACTGATCACTTGACTGGTCATGCACTGATCACCTGGCTATCATGCACTGATCACCTGGCTATCATGCACTGATCCCTTGACTGGGCATGGACTGATCACTTACCTGTTCAAGCATTCATTACCTGGCTGTCATGCACTGATCACGTGGCTGATCATGCATTGATCCCTTGGCTGATCATGCACTAATCAGGTTGCGGATCATGCACTGATCACGTGGCTGCTCATACACTGATCCCGTGGCTGATCATGCACTAATCACGTGGCTGATCATACACTCATCACATGACTGACTTATCATGCACTGATCATGTGCCTGATCATGCACTGAATATGAACCTGATCATGCACTGATCATTTGGCTGATCATACACTGATCACGTGACTGTGCATGCACTGATCACTTTGCTGATCATGCACTAATCCCGTGGCTGATGATGCACTAATCACTTTGCCGTTCATGCACTGATCACGTGGATGATCATACACTGATCACGTGGCTGATATGCACTGATCACGTGGCTGATAATACACTGATCACGTGTCTGATCATGCACTACTCACGTTGCTTATCATGCACTGATAAGGTGGCTATCATGCACTGATCACATGGCGATCTTCCACTGATCACGTGGCTGATCAGGCACTGATCACGTGCCTCATCATGCACTGATCACGTGCCTTATCATGCACTGATCACGTGACTGATCATGCACTGATCACGTGCCTGATCATGCACTGATCACGTGCCTGATCATGCACTGATCACGTGACTGTGCATGCACTGATCACGTGACTGATCATGCACTGATCACGTGGCTGATCATACTCTGATCACGAAGCTGATCATACACTGACCTCGGGACTGTGCATGCACTGATCACTTGGCTGATCATGCACTGATCACGTTGCTGATCATGCACTGACCACGGGACTGTGCGTGCACTTCTCACTTGGCTGATCATGCACTGATCACGTTGCTGATCATGCACCAATCACGTGGCTGATCATACATTGATCACGTGACTATCATACTCTGATCACGTGGCTGATCATGCACTGATCACGTGGCTGATCATGCACTGATCTGGTGGCTATCATTCATTGATCACGTGGTTGAAAATATCCCGATCTCGTGACTGATCATGCACTGATCACGTGGATATCATGCACTGTTCATGTGGCTGATCATGCACTGATCACCTGGCTGATCATGCACTGATAAACTGGCTATCATACACTAATCACGTGACTGATCATGCACCATTCGCGTACTGGATCATGAACTGGTCAAGTGGCTGATCATGCACTGATCCCGAAGCTGATCATACACTGACCACCTGACTGTGCTTGCACTGATCACGTGGCTGGTCATGCACTGATCACGTGGCTGATCATACACTGATCACATGACGGTTCATGCACTGATCACGCGCCTGAACATGCACTGATCACGTGGCTGATCATGCACTAATTACTTTGCAGATCATGCACTCATCACATGGCTGATCATGCACTGATCACGTGGCTGATCATACACTGATATCGTGACTGCACATGCACTGATCCCATCGCTGATCATACACTGACCACCTGACTGTGCTTGCACTGATCACGTGGCTGGTCATGCACTGATCACGTGGCTGATCACACACTGATTACGTGGCTCATCATGCACTGATCACGTGGCTGATCATACACTGATCACATGACAGATCATGCAATGATCACGTGCCTGATCATGCACTGATCACGTGGCTGATCATGCACTGATCACAAAGCTGATCATACACTGATCACGTGACTGTGCATGCGCTGACCACAGGGCTGATCATGCACTGATCACGTGGCTGATCATACACTGATCACGTGGCTGATCATGCACTGATCACGTGGCTGATCATACACTGATCACGTGGCTGATCATGCACTAATCACGTTGGGGATCATGCACTCATCACGTGGCTGATCATACACTCATCACGTGGCTGATCATGCAGTAATCTCGTTGGGGATCATGCACTAATCACGTCGCTGAACATACACTGAACACGTGGTTGATCATGCACTGATCACGTGTCTGATCGTACACTGATCACGTGGCTGATCATGCACTGATCTGGTGGCTATCATTCATTGATCACGTGGTTGAACATACCCCGATCTCGTGACTGATCATGCACTGATCACGTGGATATCATGCATTGATCACGTGGCTGATCATGCACTAATCACCTGGCTGGTCATGCACTGATAACCTGGCTATCATACACTAATCACGTGACTGATCATGCACACTTCGCGTGCCTGATCATGAACTGATCAAGTGGCTGATCATGCCCTGATCACGAAGCTGATCATACACTGACCACCTAACTGTGCTTCCACTGATCACGTGGCTGGTCATACACTGATCACGTGGCTGATCATGCACTAATCACGTTGTGGATCATGCACTGATCACGTGGCTGATCACACAAAGATCACGTGGCTGATCATGCACTAATCACGTTCTGGATCATGCACTGATCACGTGTCTGATCACACACTGATTACGTGGCTGATCATGCACTGATCACGTGGCTGATCATACACTGATCACATGACTGATCATGCACTGATCACATGACTGAACATGCACTGATCACGTGGCTGATCATACTCTGATCACGAAGCTGAACATACACTGACCTCGGGACTGTCATGCACTGATCACTTGGCTGATCATGCACTGATCACGTTGCTGATCATGCACTGATCACGTGGCTGATCATGCACTGATCACGTGGCTGATAATACTCTGATCATGAAGCTGTTCATACCCTGACCTCGGGACTGTCATGCACTGATCACTTGGCTGATCATGCACTGATCACGTTGCTGATCATGCACTGATCACGTGGCTGATCATGCACTGATCACCTGGCTGATCATACTCTGATCACGTGGCTGATCATTCACTGATCACGTGGCTGATCATACTCTGATCACGAAGCTGATCATACACTGACCTCGGGACTGTGCATGCACTGATCACTTGGCTGATCATGCACTGATCACGTTGCTGATCATGCACTGACCACGGGACTGTGCATGCACTTCTCACTTGGCTGATCATGCACTGATCACGTTGCTGATCATGCACTGAACACGTGGCTGATCATGCACTAATCACCTGGCTGATCATACACTGATCACGTGGCTGATCATGCACTGATCACGTGGCTGATCATACACTGATCACGTGGCTGATCATGCACTAATCACGTTGGAGATCATGCACTCATCACGTGGCTGATCATACACTCATCACGTCGCTGAACATGCAGTAATCACGTTGGGGATCATGCACTAAACACGTCGCTGAACACACACTGAATACGTGGTTGATCATGCACTGATCACAAGTCTGATCGTACACTGATCACCTGACTGTGCATGCACTGCTCACGTGGCTGATCATGCACTAATCACGTTGCTTATCATGCACTGATCAGGTTCCTATCATGCACTGATCACGTGGCTGATCTTAAACTGATCACGTGACTGCCCATTCACTGATCCTGTAACTGATCATGCACTGATCATGTAACTGAGCATGCACCGATCATGTACCTATCATGCATTGATCACTTGGCTATCATGCACTGATCACGTGGCTGATCATACACTGATAACCTGACTGCACATGCACTGATCACGTCGCTGGTCATACAGTGATCACGTAGCTGATCATGCACTGATCACGTGGCAGTTCATGCACTGATCACTAGGCTGATCATGCACTGATAACCTGACTATCATACACTGATCACGTGACTGATCATGCAATCTTCACGTGCCTGATCATGCACTGATCACGTGGTTGATCATGCACTGATCACGAAGCTGATCATACACTGATCACGGGACTGTGCTTTCACTGATCACTTGGCTGGTCATGCACTGATCACGTGGCTGATCATGCACTGATCTGTGGCTATCATTCATTGATCACGTGGTTGAACATACCCCGATCTCGTGACTGATCATGCACTGATAACGTGCCTGATCATGCACTGATCACCTGATTGATCATGCACTGATCTCGTGCCTGATCATGTACTGATCACGTGGCTGATCATGCACTGATCACGAAGCTGACCATACACTGATCACGTGACTGTGCATGCACTAATCACGTGACTGATCATGCACTGATCACGTGGCTGATCATGCACTGGTAACCTGGCAATCATACACTGATCACGTGACTGATCATGCACTCTTCACTGGCCTGATCATGCACTGAACACGTGGCTGATATTGCACTGTTCACGAAGCTGATAATACACTGATCACACAACTGTGCATGCACTGATCACGTGGCTTTTGATGCACTTATCACGTGGGTGATCATGCAATGATCACGTGGCCGATCATACACTGATCACGTGGCTGATCATGCACTAATCACGTTGTGGATCATGCACTGATCACGAGCCTGATCATACAGTGATCACGTGGCTGATCATAAACTGATCACGTGGCTGATCATGCACTAATCACTTTGTGGATCACGCAATTATCATGTGGCTGATCATGCACTGATCACCTGGCTGATCATACTCTGATCACGTCGTTGATCACACACTGATTACGAGACTGCGCATGCACTGATCACTTGACTGGTCATGCACTGATCACCTGGCTATCATGCACTGATCACCTGGCTATCATGCACTGATCCCTTGACTGGGCATGGACTGATCACTTACCTGTTCAAGCATTCATTACCTGGCTGTCATGCACTGATCACGTGGCTGATCATGCATTGATCCCTTGGCTGATCATGCACTAATCAGGTTGCGGATCATGCACTGATCACGTGGCTGCTCATACACTGATCCCGTGGCTGATCATGCACTAATCACGTGGCTGATCATACACTCATCACATGACTGACTTATCATGCACTGATCATGTGCCTGATCATGCACTGAATATGAACCTGATCATGCACTGATCATTTGGCTGATCATACACTGATCACGTGACTGTGCATGCACTGATCACGTGGCTGATCATGCACTGATCACGTTGCTGATCATGCACTGATCACGTGGCTGATCATGCACTGATCACCTGGCTGATCATACTCTGATCACGTGGCTGATCATTCACTGATCACGTGGCTGATCATACTCTGATCACGAAGCTGATCATACACTGACCTCGGGACTGTGCATGCACTGATCACTTGGCTGATCATGCACTGATCACGTTGCTGATCATGCACTGACCACGGGACTGTGCATGCACTTCTCACTTGGCTGATCATGCACTGATCACGTTGCTGATCATGCACTGAACACGTGGCTGATCATGCACTAATCACCTGGCTGATCATACACTGATCACGTGGCTGATCATGCACTGATCACGTGGCTGATCATACACTGATCACGTGGCTGATCATGCACTAATCACGTTGGAGATCATGCACTCATCACGTGGCTGATCATACACTCATCACGTCGCTGAACATGCAGTAATCACGTTGGGGATCATGCACTAAACACGTCGCTGAACACACACTGAATACGTGGTTGATCATGCACTGATCACAAGTCTGATCGTACACTGATCACCTGACTGTGCATGCACTGCTCACGTGGCTGATCATGCACTAATCACGTTGCTTATCATGCACTGATCAGGTTCCTATCATGCACTGATCACGTGGCTGATCTTAAACTGATCACGTGACTGCCCATTCACTGATCCTGTAACTGATCATGCACTGATCATGTAACTGAGCATGCACCGATCATGTACCTATCATGCATTGATCACTTGGCTATCATGCACTGATCACGTGGCTGATCATACACTGATAACCTGACTGCACATGCACTGATCACGTCGCTGGTCATACAGTGATCACGTAGCTGATCATGCACTGATCACGTGGCAGTTCATGCACTGATCACTAGGCTGATCATGCACTGATAACCTGACTATCATACACTGATCACGTGACTGATCATGCAATCTTCACGTGCCTGATCATGCACTGATCACGTGGTTGATCATGCACTGATCACGAAGCTGATCATACACTGATCACGGGACTGTGCTTGCACTGATCACTTGGCTGGTCATGCACTGATCACGTGGCTGATCATGCACTGATCTGTGGCTATCATTCATTGATCACGTGGTTGAACATACCCCGATCTCGTGACTGATCATGCACTGATAACGTGCCTGATCATGCACTGATCACCTGATTGATCATGCACTGATCTCGTGCCTGATCATGTACTGATCACGTGGCTGATCATGCACTGATCACGAAGCTGACCATACACTGATCACGTGACTGTGCATGCACTAATCACGTGACTGATCATGCACTGATCACGTGGCTGATCATGCACTGGTAACCTGGCAATCATACACTGATCACGTGACTGATCATGCACTCTTCACTGGCCTGATCATGCACTGAACACGTGGCTGATATTGCACTGTTCACGAAGCTGATAATACACTGATCACACAACTGTGCATGCACTGATCACGTGGCTTTTGATGCACTTATCACGTGGGTGATCATGCAATGATCACGTGGCCGATCATACACTGATCACGTGGCTGATCATGCACTAATCACGTTGTGGATCATGCACTGATCACGAGCCTGATCATACAGTGATCACGTGGCTGATCATAAACTGATCACGTGGCTGATCATGCACTAATCACTTTGTGGATCACGCAATTATCATGTGGCTGATCATGCACTGATCACCTGGCTGATCATACTCTGATCACGTCGTTGATCATACACTGATTACGAGACTGCGCATGCACTGATCACTTGACTGGTCATGCACTGATCACCTGGCTATCATGCACTGATCACCTGGCTATCATGCACTGATCCCTTGACTGGGCATGGACTGATCACTTACCTGTTCAAGCATTCATTACCTGGCTGTCATGCACTGATCACGTGGCTGATCATGCATTGATCCCTTGGCTGATCATGCACTAATCAGGTTGCGGATCATGCACTGATCACGTGGCTGCTCATACACTGATCCCGTGGCTGATCATGCACTAATCACGTGGCTGATCATACACTCATCACATGACTGACTTATCATGCACTGATCATGTGCCTGATCATGCACTGAATATGAACCTGATCATGCACTGATCATTTGGCTGATCATACACTGATCACGTGACTGTGCATGCACTGATCACATTGCTGATCATGCACTAATCCCGTGGCTGATGATACACTAATCACTTTGCCGTTCATGCACTGATCACGTGGATGATCATACACTGATCACGTGGCTGATAATGCACTGATCACGTGGCTGATAATACACTGATCACGTGTCTGATCATGCACTACTCACGTTGCTTATCATGCACTGATAAGGTGGCTATCATGCACTGATCACATGGCGATCTTCCACTGATCACGTGGCTGATCAGGCACTGATCACGTGCCTCATCATGCACTGATCACGTGCCTTATCATGCACTGATCACGTGACTGATCATGCACTGATCACGTGCCTGATCATGCACTGATCACGTGCCTGATCATGCACTGATCACGTGACTGTGCATGCACTGATCACGTGACTGATCATGCACTGATCACGTGGCTGATCATACTCTGATCACGAAGCTGATCATACACTGACCTCGGGACTGTGCATGCACTGATCACTTGGCTGATCATGCACTGATCACGTTGCTGATCATGCACTGACCACGGGACTGTGCGTGCACTTCTCACTTGGCTGATCATGCACTGATCACGTTGCTGATCATGCACCAATCACGTGGCTGATCATACATTGATCACGTGACTATCATACTCTGATCACGTGGCTGATCATGCACTGATCACGTGGCTGATCATGCACTGATCTGGTGGCTATCATTCATTGATCACGTGGTTGAAAATATCCCGATCTCGTGACTGATCATGCACTGATCACGTGGATATCATGCACTGTTCATGTGGCTGATCATGCACTGATCACCTGGCTGATCATGCACTGATAAACTGGCTATCATACACTAATCACGTGACTGATCATGCACCATTCGCGTACTGGATCATGAACTGGTCAAGTGGCTGATCATGCACTGATCCCGAAGCTGATCATACACTGACCACCTGACTGTGCTTGCACTGATCACGTGGCTGGTCATGCACTGATCACGTGGCTGATCATACACTGATCACATGACGGTTCATGCACTGATCACGCGCCTGAACATGCACTGATCACGTGGCTGATCATGCACTAATTACTTTGCAGATCATGCACTCATCACATGGCTGATCATGCACTGATCACGTGGCTGATCATACACTGATATCGTGACTGCACATGCACTGATCCCATCGCTGATCATACACTGACCACCTGACTGTGCTTGCACTGATCACGTGGCTGGTCATGCACTGATCACGTGGCTGATCACACACTGATTACGTGGCTCATCATGCACTGATCACGTGGCTGATCATACACTGATCACATGACAGATCATGCAATGATCACGTGCCTGATCATGCACTGATCACGTGGCTGATCATGCACTGATCACAAAGCTGATCATACACTGATCACGTGACTGTGCATGCGCTGACCACAGGGCTGATCATGCACTGATAACGTGGCTGATCATACACTGATCACGTGGCTGATCATGCACTGATCACGTGGCTGATCATACACTGATCACGTGGCTGATCATGCACTAATCACGTTGGGGATCATGCACTCATCACGTGGCTGATCATACACTCATCACGTGGCTGATCATGCAGTAATCTCGTTGGGGATCATGCACTAATCACGTCGCTGAACATACACTGAACACGTGGTTGATCATGCACTGATCACGTGTCTGATCGTACACTGATCACGTGGCTGATCATGCACTGATCTGGTGGCTATCATTCATTGATCACGTGGTTGAACATACCCCGATCTCGTGACTGATCATGCACTGATCACGTGGATATCATGCATTGATCACGTGGCTGATCATGCACTAATCACCTGGCTGGTCATGCACTGATAACCTGGCTATCATACACTAATCACGTGACTGATCATGCACACTTCGCGTGCCTGATCATGAACTGATCAAGTGGCTGATCATGCCCTGATCACGAAGCTGATCATACACTGACCACCTAACTGTGCTTCCACTGATCACGTGGCTGGTCATACACTGATCACGTGGCTGATCATGCACTAATCACGTTGTGGATCATGCACTGATCACGTGGCTGATCACACAAAGATCACGTGGCTGATCATGCACTAATCACGTTCTGGATCATGCACTGATCACGTGTCTGATCACACACTGATTACGTGGCTGATCATGCACTGATCACGTGGCTGATCATACACTGATCACATGACTGATCATGCACTGATCACATGACTGAACATGCACTGATCACGTGGCTGATCATACTCTGATCACGAAGCTGAACATACACTGACCTCGGGACTGTCATGCACTGATCACTTGGCTGATCATGCACTGATCACGTTGCTGATCATGCACTGATCACGTGGCTGATCATGCACTGATCACGTGGCTGATAATACTCTGATCATGAAGCTGTTCATACCCTGACCTCGGGACTGTCATGCACTGATCACTTGGCTGATCATGCACTGATCACGTTGCTGATCATGCACTGATCACGTGGCTGATCATGCACTGATCACCTGGCTGATCATACTCTGATCACGTGGCTAATCATTCACTGATCACGTGGCTGATCATACTCTGATCACGAAGCTGATCATACACTGACCTCGGGACTGTGCATGCACTGATCACTTGGCTGATCATGCACTGATCACGTTGCTGATCATGCACTGACCACGGGACTGTGCATGCACTTCTCACTTGGCTGATCATGCACTGATCACGTTGCTGATCATGCACTGAACACGTGGCTGATCATGCACTAATCACCTGGCTGATCATACACTGATCACGTGGCTGATCATGCACTGATCACGTGGCTGATCATACACTGATCACGTGGCTGATCATGCACTAATCACGTTGGAGATCATGCACTCATCACGTGGCTGATCATACACTCATCACGTCGCTGAACATGCAGTAATCACGTTGGGGATCATGCACTAAACACGTCGCTGAACACACACTGAATACGTGGTTGATCATGCACTGATCACAAGTCTGATCGTACACTGATCACCTGACTGTGCATGCACTGCTCACGTGGCTGATCATGCACTAATCACGTTGCTTATCATGCACTGATCAGGTTCCTATCATGCACTGATCACGTGGCTGATCTTAAACTGATCACGTGACTGCCCATTCACTGATCCTGTAACTGATCATGCACTGATCATGTAACTGAGCATGCACCGATCATGTACCTATCATGCATTGATCACTTGGCTATCATGCACTGATCACGTGGCTGATCATACACTGATAACCTGACTGCACATGCACTGATCACGTCGCTGGTCATACAGTGATCACGTAGCTGATCATGCACTGATCACGTGGCAGTTCATGCACTGATCAC
>NW_020867810.1:0-20370 GCF_003369695.1 Bos indicus x Bos taurus
TGATTATTGCCAGTTGAGCAGCATGATTCGTCATGCTGAGCTCCATGCTTATTTGCCTGCTGATTGCGTGGTTCGTGTCTGCTCAGCTCTTTTGAGTATTGCCTCCTGAGTCCCTGTTCGGTCGCCACTGCCGGGGACCAGCCCCAACTGATCCAGGGTATTGGAAGGAGAGGATGGCCTAGGCGACTATTTATATGCTAATCAGAGATGTCAAGAATAATAGTATGAGGAGAGCTCAGTAGGAAAATTCGGTGGAGAAAGAGACTGAGTAGCTTGGTTTACCGCGGAAGACCAATCAAACTTCAAGACAAGAAGTTTGCACCACTTACGTAGGCCGCAGGCGCCCTCTCGAATAGCGAAAGGTGCCTCACCCTAGACACCTTCTCGAGTGGGTCTTAGCAGCCCAGGCATAATTAGTAAGCGTGGTGGGTTTCCGCGCTCCAGATGGAGACTCAGCTGGAAGTTAAAGGGAAGAATGACAAGGAACTTTATGAATTGGAGCTGTAAGTTAACTCTTTGACAGAGAGAGCGAGATGGTGGTGGGGGACAGCCCCCAGTGAAATCAGAGGTGAGAGCACAAAGCAATACAGTAGGCAGACTCCGGTTTTTTTGGGGGGGAGATGCTCGAGAATATCCGGGTGGACTCCTGAGGCTCGATCCCGCATTTGCGTATGCCGAGCCTCCTTCCTCATGACCTTTGTCCAGAGTGGAATGCCTCCCCGGCTCCCGGCACATGATCAGTGCATGCTCAGTCACGATATCAGTGCCTGCTCAGCCACGTGATCACTGACGGCACAGTCACGTGATCAGCGCCTCTCAGTCACGTGATCACCGTATGATAAACACGTGATCAGTGAACGACCAGCCACGTGATCACTGCATGCGCGGTCAGGTGGTCAGTTCCTGATCAGCCACCTGATCAGTGCGTGCACAGTCCCCTGATCAGCGCCTGTCAGTCACTGATCACTGCCTGATAAACACGTGATCAGTGCCCGAACAGCCACGTCATCAGTGCATGCGCAGTCACGTGATCAGTGCATGATAGCCACGTGATCAGTGCGTGCACAGTCCCATGATCAGCGCCTGTCAGTCACTGATCATTGCCTGATAAACACGTGATCAGTGCATGATGAGCCATGTGATCAGTGCCCGATCAGCCACGTCATCAGTGCATGCGCAGTCACGTGATCAGTGCATGATAGCCACGTGATCAGTGCGTGCACAGTCCCATGATCAGCGCCTGTCAGTCACTGATCATTGCCTGATAAACACGTGATCAGTGCATGATGAGCCATGTGATCAGTGCCCGATCAGCCACGTCATCAGTGCATGCGCAGTCACGTCATCAGTGCATGATAGCCACGTGATCAGTGCATGCTCAGTCACGTGATCTGGACTTGATCAGCCACGTGATCAGTGCCTGCAGAGTCACGTGATCAGGGCCTGCTGAGCTGCGTGATTCCTGCCGGCTCATCTGCATGACAATTGCCAGCTGAGCTGCGTGATTCCTGTCGGCTCATCTGCTTGACAATTGCCAGCTGAGCTGCGTGATTCCTGCCTGGTCACGTGCTTGATTATTGCCAGTTGAGCAGCATGATTCGTCACTGCTGAGCTCCATGCTTATTGCCTGCTGATTGCGTGGTTCGTGTCTGCTCAGCTCTTTGAGTATTGCCTCCTGAGGTCCCTGTTCGGTCGCCACCTGCCGGGGACCAGCCCCAACTGATCCAGGGTATTCGAAGGAGAGATGGCCTAGGCGACTATTTATATGCTAATCAGAGATGTCAAGAATAATAGTATGAGGAGAGCTCAGTAGGAAAATTCGGTGGAGAAAAGAGACTGAGTAGCTTGGTTTACGCGGAAGACCAATCAAACTTCAAGACAAGAAGTTTGCACCACTTACGTAGGCCGCAGGCGCCCTCTCGAATAGCGAAAGGTGCCTCACCCTAGACACCTTCTCGAGTGGGTCTTAGCAGCCCAGGCATAATTAGTAAGCGTGGTGGGTTCCGCGCTCCAGATGGAGACTCAGCTGGAAGTTAAAGGGAAGAATGACAAGGAACTTTATGAATTGGAGCTGTAAGTTAACTCTTTGACAGAGAGAGCGAGATGGTGGTGGGGGACAGCCCCCAGTGAAATCAGAGGTGAGAGCACAAAGCAATACAGTAGGCAGACTCTGGTTTTTTTTGGGGGGGAGATGCTCGAGAATATCCGGGTGGACTCCTGAGGCTCGATCCCGCATTTGCGTATGCCGAGCCTCCTTCCTCATGACCTTTGTCCAGAGTGGAATGCCTCCCCGGCTCCCGGCACATGATCAGTGCATGCTCAGTCACGATATCAGTGCCTGCTCAGCCACGTGATCACTGACGGCACAGTCACGTGATCAGCGCCTCTCAGTCACGTGATCACCGTATGATAAACACGTGATCAGTGAACGACCAGCCACGTGATCACTGCATGCGCGGTCAGGTGGTCAGTTCCTGATCAGCCACCTGATCAGTGCGTGCACAGTCCCCTGATCAGCGCCTGTCAGTCACTGATCACTGCCTGATAAACACGTGATCAGTGCCCGAACAGCCACGTCATCAGTGCATGCGCAGTCACGTGATCAGTGCATGATAGCCACGTGATCAGTGCGTGCACAGTCCCATGATCAGCGCCTGTCAGTCACTGATCATTGCCTGATAAACACGTGATCAGTGCATGATGAGCCATGTGATCAGTGCCTGATCAGCCACGTCATCAGTGCATGCGCAGTCACGTCATCAGTGCATGATAGCCACGTGATCAGTGCATGCTCAGTCACGTGATCTGGACTTGATCAGCCACGTGATCAGTGCCTGCAGAGTCACGTGATCAGGGCCTGCTGAGCTGCGTGATTCCTGCCGGCTCATCTGCATGACAATTGCCATCTGAGCTGCGTGATTCCTGTCGGCTCATCTGCTTGACAATTGCCAGCTGAGCTGCGTGATTCCTGCCTGGTCACGTGCTTGATTATTGCCAGTTGAGCAGCATGATTCGTCACTGCTGAGCTCCATGCTTATTGCCTGCTGATTGCGTGGTTCGTGTCTGCTCAGCTCTTTGAGTATTGCCTCCTGAGGTCCCTGTTCGGTCGCCACCTGCCGGGGACCAGCCCCAACTGATCCAGGGTATTCGAAGGAGAGATGGCCTAGGCGACTATTTATATGCTAATCAGAGATGTCAAGAATAATAGTATGAGGAGAGCTCAGTAGGAAAATTCGGTGGAGAAAAGAGACTGAGTAGCTTGGTTTACGCGGAAGACCAATCAAACTTCAAGACAAGAAGTTTGCACCACTTACGTAGGCCGCAGGCGCCCTCTCGAATAGCGAAAGGTGCCTCACCCTAGACACCTTCTCGAGTGGGTCTTAGCAGCCCAGGCATAATTAGTAAGCGTGGTGGGTTCCGCGCTCCAGATGGAGACTCAGCTGGAAGTTAAAGGGAAGAATGACAAGGAACTTTATGAATTGGAGCTGTAAGTTAACTCTTTGACAGAGAGAGCGAGATGGTGGTGGGGGACAGCCCCCAGTGAAATCAGAGGTGAGAGCACAAAGCAATACAGTAGGCAGACTCTGGTTTTTTTGGGGGGGAGATGCTCGAGAATATCCGGGTGGACTCCTGAGGCTCGATCCCGCATTTGCGTATGCCGAGCCTCCTTCCTCATGACCTTTGTCCAGAGTGGAATGCCTCCCCGGCTCCCGGCACATGATCAGTGCATGCTCAGTCACGATATCAGTGCCTGCTCAGCCACGTGATCACTGACGGCACAGTCACGTGATCAGCGCCTCTCAGTCACGTGATCACCGTATGATAAACACGTGATCAGTGAACGACCAGCCACGTGATCACTGCATGCGCGGTCAGGTGGTCAGTTCCTGATCAGCCACCTGATCAGTGCGTGCACAGTCCCCTGATCAGCGCCTGTCAGTCACTGATCACTGCCTGATAAACACGTGATCAGTGCCCGAACAGCCACGTCATCAGTGCATGCGCAGTCACGTGATCAGTGCATGATAGCCACGTGATCAGTGCGTGCACAGTCCCATGATCAGCGCCTGTCAGTCACTGATCACTGCCTGATAAACACGTGATCAGTGCATGATGAGCCATGTGATCAGTGCCCGATCAGCCACGTCATCAGTGCATGCGCAGTCACGTGATCAGTGCATGATAGCCACGTGATCAGTGCGTGCACAGTCCCATGATCAGCGCCTGTCAGTCACTGATCATTGCCTGATAAACACGTGATCAGTGCATGATGAGCCATGTGATCAGTGCCTGATCAGCCACGTCATCAGTGCATGCGCAGTCACGTCATCAGTGCATGATAGCCACGTGATCAGTGCATGCTCAGTCACGTGATCTGGACTTGATCAGCCACGTGATCAGTGCCTGCAGAGTCACGTGATCAGGGCCTGCTGAGCTGCGTGATTCCTGCCGGCTCATCTGCATGACAATTGCCATCTGAGCTGCGTGATTCCTGTCGGCTCATCTGCTTGACAATTGCCAGCTGAGCTGCGTGATTCCTGCCTGGTCACGTGCTTGATTATTGCCAGTTGAGCAGCATGATTCGTCACTGCTGAGCTCCATGCTTATTGCCTGCTGATTGCGTGGTTCGTGTCTGCTCAGCTCTTTGAGTATTGCCTCCTGAGGTCCCTGTTCGGTCGCCACCTGCCGGGGACCAGCCCCAACTGATCCAGGGTATTCGAAGGAGAGATGGCCTAGGCGACTATTTATATGCTAATCAGAGATGTCAAGAATAATAGTATGAGGAGAGCTCAGTAGGAAAATTCGGTGGAGAAAAGAGACTGAGTAGCTTGGTTTACGCGGAAGACCAATCAAACTTCAAGACAAGAAGTTTGCACCACTTACGTAGGCCGCAGGCGCCCTCTCGAATAGCGAAAGGTGCCTCACCCTAGACACCTTCTCGAGTGGGTCTTAGCAGCCCAGGCATAATTAGTAAGCGTGGTGGGTTCCGCGCTCCAGATGGAGACTCAGCTGGAAGTTAAAGGGAAGAATGACAAGGAACTTTATGAATTGGAGCTGTAAGTTAACTCTTTGACAGAGAGAGCGAGATGGTGGTGGGGGACAGCCCCCAGTGAAATCAGAGGTGAGAGCACAAAGCAATACAGTAGGCAGACTCTGGTTTTTTTGGGGGGGAGATGCTCGAGAATATCCGGGTGGACTCCTGAGGCTCGATCCCGCATTTGCGTATGCCGAGCCTCCTTCCTCATGACCTTTGTCCAGAGTGGAATGCCTCCCCGGCTCCCGGCACATGATCAGTGCATGCTCAGTCACGATATCAGTGCCTGCTCAGCCACGTGATCACTGACGGCACAGTCACGTGATCAGCGCCTCTCAGTCACGTGATCACCGTATGATAAACACGTGATCAGTGAACGACCAGCCACGTGATCACTGCATGCGCGGTCAGGTGGTCAGTTCCTGATCAGCCACCTGATCAGTGCGTGCACAGTCCCCTGATCAGCGCCTGTCAGTCACTGATCACTGCCTGATAAACACGTGATCAGTGCCCGAACAGCCACGTCATCAGTGCATGCGCAGTCACGTGATCAGTGCATGATAGCCACGTGATCAGTGCGTGCACAGTCCCATGATCAGCGCCTGTCAGTCACTGATCATTGCCTGATAAACACGTGATCAGTGCATGATGAGCCATGTGATCAGTGCCTGATCAGCCACGTCATCAGTGCATGCGCAGTCACGTCATCAGTGCATGATAGCCACGTGATCAGTGCATGCTCAGTCACGTGATCTGGACTTGATCAGCCACGTGATCAGTGCCTGCAGAGTCACGTGATCAGGGCCTGCTGAGCTGCGTGATTCCTGCCGGCTCATCTGCATGACAATTGCCATCTGAGCTGCGTGATTCCTGTCGGCTCATCTGCTTGACAATTGCCAGCTGAGCTGCGTGATTCCTGCCTGGTCACGTGCTTGATTATTGCCAGTTGAGCAGCATGATTCGTCACTGCTGAGCTCCATGCTTATTGCCTGCTGATTGCGTGGTTCGTGTCTGCTCAGCTCTTTGAGTATTGCCTCCTGAGGTCCCTGTTCGGTCGCCACCTGCCGGGGACCAGCCCCAACTGATCCAGGGTATTCGAAGGAGAGATGGCCTAGGCGACTATTTATATGCTAATCAGAGATGTCAAGAATAATAGTATGAGGAGAGCTCAGTAGGAAAATTCGGTGGAGAAAAGAGACTGAGTAGCTTGGTTTACGCGGAAGACCAATCAAACTTCAAGACAAGAAGTTTGCACCACTTACGTAGGCCGCAGGCGCCCTCTCGAATAGCGAAAGGTGCCTCACCCTAGACACCTTCTCGAGTGGGTCTTAGCAGCCCAGGCATAATTAGTAAGCGTGGTGGGTTCCGCGCTCCAGATGGAGACTCAGCTGGAAGTTAAAGGGAAGAATGACAAGGAACTTTATGAATTGGAGCTGTAAGTTAACTCTTTGACAGAGAGAGCGAGATGGTGGTGGGGGACAGCCCCCAGTGAAATCAGAGGTGAGAGCACAAAGCAATACAGTAGGCAGACTCTGGTTTTTTTGGGGGGAGATGCTCGAGAATATCCGGGTGGACTCCTGAGGCTCGATCCCGCATTTGCGTATGCCGAGCCTCCTTCCTCATGACCTTTGTCCAGAGTGGAATGCCTCCCCGGCTCCCGGCACATGATCAGTGCATGCTCAGTCACGATATCAGTGCCTGCTCAGCCACGTGATCACTGACGGCACAGTCACGTGATCAGCGCCTCTCAGTCACGTGATCACCGTATGATAAACACGTGATCAGTGAACGGCCAGCCACGTGATCACTGCATGCGCGGTCAGGTGGTCAGTTCCTGATCAGCCACCTGATCAGTGCGTGCACAGTCCCCTGATCAGCGCCTGTCAGTCACTGATCACTGCCTGATAAACACGTGATCAGTGCCCGAACAGCCACGTCATCAGTGCATGCGCAGTCACGTGATCAGTGCATGATAGCCACGTGATCAGTGCGTGCACAGTCCCATGATCAGCGCCTGTCAGTCACTGATCATTGCCTGATAAACACGTGATCAGTGCATGATGAGCCATGTGATCAGTGCCTGATCAGCCACGTCATCAGTGCATGCGCAGTCACGTCATCAGTGCATGATAGCCACGTGATCAGTGCATGCTCAGTCACGTGATCTGGACTTGATCAGCCACGTGATCAGTGCCTGCAGAGTCACGTGATCAGGGCCTGCTGAGCTGCGTGATTCCTGCCGGCTCATCTGCATGACAATTGCCATCTGAGCTGCGTGATTCCTGTCGGCTCCTCTGCTTGACAATTGCCAGCTGAGCTGCGTGATTCCTGCCTGGTCACGTGCTTGATTATTGCCAGTTGAGCAGCATGATTCGTCACTGCTGAGCTCCATGCTTATTGCCTGCTGATTGCGTGGTTCGTGTCTGCTCAGCTCTTTGAGTATTGCCTCCTGAGGTCCCTGTTCGGTCGCCACCTGCCGGGGACCAGCCCCAACTGATCCAGGGTATTCGAAGGAGAGATGGCCTAGGCGACTATTTATATGCTAATCAGAGATGTCAAGAATAATAGTATGAGGAGAGCTCAGTAGGAAAATTCGGTGGAGAAAAGAGACTGAGTAGCTTGGTTTACGCGGAAGACCAATCAAACTTCAAGACAAGAAGTTTGCACCACTTACGTAGGCCGCAGGCGCCCTCTCGAATAGCGAAAGGTGCCTCAGCCTAGACACCTTCTCGAGTGGGTCTTAGCAGCCCAGGCATAATTAGTAAGCGTGGTGGGTTCCGCACTCCAGATGGAGACTCAGCTGGAAGTTAAAGGGAAGAATGACAAGGAACTTTATGAATTGGAGCTGTAAGTTAACTCTTTGACAGAGAGAGCGAGATGGTGGTGGGGGACAGCCCCCAGTGAAATCAGAGGTGAGAGCACAAAGCAATACAGTAGGCAGACTCTGTTTTTTTGAGGGGGGAGATGCTCGAGAATATCTGGGTGGACTCCTGAGGCTCGATCCCGAATTTGCGTATGCCAAGCCTCCTTACCTCATGACCTTTGTCCAGAGTGGAATGCCGCCCCGGCTCCCAGCACATGATCAGTGCATGCTCAGTCACGATATCAGTGCCTGCTCAGCCACGTGATCACTGACGGCACAGTCACGTGATCATCGCCTCTCAGTCACGTGATCACCGTATGATAAACACGTGATCAGTGAACGGCCAGCCACGTGATCACTGCATGCGCGGTCAGGTGGTCAGTTCCTGATCAGCCACCTGATCAGTGCGTGCACAGTCCCCTGATCAGCGCCTGTCAGTCACTGATCACTGCCTGATAAACATGTGATCAGTGCCCGAACAGCCACGTCATCAGTGCATGCGCAGTCACGTGATCAGTGCATGATAGCCACGTGATCAGTGCGTGCACAGTCCCATGATCAGCGCCTGTCAGTTACTGATCATTGCCTGATAAACACGTGATCAGTGCATGATGAGCCATGTGATCAGTGCCTGATCAGCCACGTCATCAGTGCATGCGCAGTCACGTCATCAGTGCATGATAGCCACGTGATCAGTGCATGCTCAGTCACGTGATCTGGACTTGATCAGCCACGTGATCAGTGCCTGCAGAGTCACGTGATCAGGGCCTGCTGAGCTGCGTGATTCCTGCCGGCTCATCTGCATGACAAATGCCATCGCTCAGCTGCAGACAATCAAGCAGATGAGCAGGAAGGTTTCGCGCAGCTCAGCTGGCGTATATCAAGCAGTGGATCAGGCAGGTCTCGCGCGGCTCAGTTTTCGATTATTAAGCAGATGAACAGGCAGGTGTCGCGAGGCTTAGCTGGCGATTATCAAGCAGATGAACAGGCAGGTGTTGCGCAGCTCAGCTGGCGATTATCAAGCCATGATCAGGCAGGTGTTGCGCGGCTGAGGTGGCGATTATCAGGCAGATGAGCAGGCAGGTGTCGCGCGGCTCAGCTGTCAATTATCAAGCAGATGAGCAGGAACGTGTCGCTCGGTTCAGCTGGCGATTATCAAGCAGAAGAACAGGCAGGTTTTGCGTGGCTCAGCTGCAATTATCAAGCAGATGAGCAGGCAGGTGTCACGCGGCTCAGGTGGGGATTATCAGGCAGATGAGCAGGCAGGTGTCGAGCAGCTCCACTGGCGATTATCAAGCAGATGAACAGGCAGGTGTCCGCGGCTCAGCTGGCGATTACCAAGCAGATGAGTAGGCAGGTGTCGCGTGGCTCAGCTGGCAATTATCAGGCAGATGAGCAGGCAGGGTCAAGCAGCTCCGCTGGATATTATCAGGCAGAAGAGCAGGCAGGTGTCGCGCGGCTCAGCTGGCGATTATCAAGCAGAAGATCAGGCAGGTGTCTTGCGGCTCAGCTGGCGATTATCAAGCAGATGAGCAGGCAGGTGTTACGCGGCTCAGTTTTCGATTATCAAGCAGATTAGCAGGCAGGTGTCGCGCGGCTCAGCTGGCGATTATCAAGCAGATGAGCAGGCAGGTGTCGCGTGGCTCAGGTGGCGATTATCAAGCAGAAGAGCAGGCAGGTGTTACGCGGCTCAGTTTTCGATTATCAAGCAGATTAGCAGGCAGGTGTCGCGCGGCTCAGCTGGCGATTATCAAGCAGATGAGCAGGCAGGTGTCGCGTGGCTCAGGTGGCGATTATCAAGCAGATGAGCAGGCAGGTGTTACGCGGCTCAGTTTTCGATTATCAAGCAGATTAGCAGGCAGGTGTCGCGCGGCTCAGCTGGCGATTATCAAGCAGATGAGCAGGCAGGTGTCGCGTGGCTCAGCTGGCGATTATCAAGCAGATGAACAGGCAGGTTTCGGTGGCTCAGCCGGCGATTATCAAGGAGATGAGCAGGCAGGTGTCATGCGGCTCAGGTGGCGATTATCACGCAGATGAGCAGGCAGGTGTCGAGCAGCTCCACTGGCGATTATCAGGTAGAAGAGCAGGCAAGTGTCGCACGGCTCAGCTGACGTATATCAAGCAGATGAGCAGGCAGGTGTCGTGCGGCTCAGCTGGCGACAATCAAGCAGATGAGCAGGCATGTGTCGCGCGGCTCAGCTGGCGTCAGTCAAGCAGAAGAGCAGGCAGGTGTCGCGCGGCTCAGCTGGCGATTACAGGCAGATGAGCAGGCAGGTGTCGAGCAGCTCCGCTGGATATTATCATGCAAAAGAGCAGGCATGTGTCGCGCGGCTCAGCTGGCGTATATCAAGCAGATGAGCAGGCAGGTGTTACTCGGCTCAGTTTTTGGTTATCAAGCAGATGAACAGGCAGGTCTCCCGCAGCTCAGCTGGAGACAATCAAGCAGATGAACAGGAAGGTGTCGCGCGGCTCAGCTTTTGATTATCAAGCAGATGAGCAGGCAGGTGTTGCGCGGCTCAGCTGTCGATTATCAAGCAGATGAGCAGGCAGGTGTCACGCGGCTCTGCTGCCCACAGTCAAGCAGAAGAGCAAGCAGGTGTCGCGCGGCTCAGCTGGCGTTTATCAAGCAGTGGAGCAGGCAGGTCTCGCGTGGCTCAGTTTTCGATTATTAAGCAGATGAACAGGCAGGTGTCGCGAGGCTCCACTGGCGATTATCAAGCAGATGAACAGGCAGGTGTTGCGCAGCTCAGCTGGCGATTATCAAGCCATGATCAGGCAGGTGTCGCGCGGCTGAGGTGGCGATTATCAGGCAGATGAGCAGGCAGGTGTCGCGCGGCTCAGCTGGCGACAATCAAGCAGAAGAGCAGGCAGGTGTCACGTGGCTCAGCTGTCGATTATCAAGCAGGTTAGCAGGTTCGTGTCGCGCGGTTCAGCTCGCGATTATCAAGCAGATGAACAGGCAGGTTTTGCGTGGCTCAGCTGCGATTATCAAGCAGATGAGCAGGCAGGTGTCACGCGGCTCAGGTGGGGATTATCAGGCAGATGAGCAGGCAGGTGTCGAGCAGCTCCGCTGGCGACTATCAAGCAGATGAGCAGGCAGGTGTCACGCGGTTCAGCTGGCGATTATCAAGCAGATGAACAGGCAGGTTTCGGTGGCTCAGCTGGGGACAATCAAGCAGAGGAGCAGGCAGGTGTCACGCGGCTCAGGTGGCGAATATCAGGCAGATGAGCAGGCAGGTGTCGAGCAGCTCCGCTGGCGAATCTCAGGTAGAAGAGCAGGCAGGTGTCGCACGGCTCAGCTGGCGTATATCAAGCAGATGAGCAGGCAAGTGTCGTGCGGCTCAGCTGGCGATTATCAAGCAGATGATCAGGCAGGTGTCGCGTGGCTCAGCTGGCGATTATCAAGCAGATGATCAAGCAGGTGTCACGTGGCTCAGCTGGCGATTATCAGGCAGATGAGCAGGCAGGTGTCGAGCAGCTCCGCTGGATATTACCAGGCAGAAGACCAGGCATGTGTCTCCCGGCTCAGCTGGCGTATATCAAGCAGATGAGCAGGCAGGTGTCACGCGGCTCAGTTTTTGTTTATCAAGCAGATGAACAGGCACGTCTCCCGCGGCTCAGCTAGAGACAATCAAATAGATGAGCAGGCAGGGGTCGCGCGGTTCAGCTGGCGTATATCAAGCAGATGAGCAGGCAGGTCTCGCGCGGTTCAGTTTTCGATTATCAAGCAGATGAACAGGCAGGCGTCGCGGGGCTCAGCTGGCGATTATCAAGCAGATGAGCAGGCAGGTGTCGCGCGGCTCACCTGGCGATTATCAAGCAGATGAACAGGCAGGTGTCGCGCGGCTCAACTGTCGATTATCGGGCCGATGACCAGGCAGGTGTCGAGCAGCTCCGCTGGCGATTATCAGGCAGAAGAGCAGGCAGGTATCGCGCAGCTCAGCTGTCGATTATCAAGAAGATGAGCAGGCAGGTGTCGCATGGCTCAATTATCTATTATCAAGCAGATGAGCAGGCAGGTGTCATGCAGTTCTGCTGGCCACAGTCAAGCAGAAGAGCAGGCAGGTGTCGCGCGGCTCAGCTGGCGTATATCAAGCAGATGAGCAGGCAGGTGTCGCACGGCTCAGGTTTCGATTATAAAGCAGATGAACAGGCAGGTGTCACGGGGCTCAGCTGGCGATTATCAAGCAGATGAGCAGGCAGGTGTCGCGCGGCTCAGCTGGCGAGTATCAGGCAGATGAGCAGGCAGGTGTCGCGGGGCTCACCTGGAGAGTATCAGACAGATGAGCAGGCAGGGTTCGAGTGGCTCCGCTAGCGAGTATCAGGCACATGAGCACGCAGGTGTCCCCGGGCTCACCTGGCGAGTATCAGGCAGATGAGCAGGCAGGTGTCGAGTGGCTCAGCTAGCGAGTATCAGGCAGATGAGCACGCAGGTGTCCCCGGGCTCACCTGTCGAGTATCAGGCAGATGAGCAGGCAGGTGTCGCGCGGCTCCGGTGGCGAGTATCAGGCAGATGAGCAGGCAGGTGTTGCGGGGCTCAGCTGGCGATTATCAGGCAGATGAGCGGGCAGGTGTCGCGAGGCACAGCTGGCGATTATCAGGCAGATGAGCGAGCAGGTGTCGCGGGGCTCAGCTGGCGATTATGAGGCAGATGAGCAGGCAGGTGTCGAGTGGCTCAGCTAGCGAGTATCAGGCAGATGAGCACGCAGGTGTCCCCAGGCTCACCTGTCGAGTATCAGGCAGATGAGCAGGCAGGTGTCGCGCGGCTCCGGTGGCGAGTATCAGGCAGATGAGCAGGCAGGTGTTGCGGGGCTCAGCTGGCGATTATCAGGCAGATGAGCGGGCAGGGGTTGCGGGGCTGAGCTGGCGATTATCAGGCAGATGAGCGGGCAGGTGTCGCAAGGCACAGCTGGCGATTATCAGGCAGATGAGCGAGCAGGTGTCTCGGGCTCAGCTGGCGAGTATCAGGCAGATGAGCAGGCAGTTGTTCCGCGTCTCAGCTGCCGAGGATCAGGCAGATGAGCAGGCAGGTGTCGCACGGCTCCGCTGGCGATTATCAGGCATATGAGCAGGCAGGTGTCGCGCGGCTCCGCTGGCGAGTATCAGGCAGATGAGCAGTAAGGTGTCGCGCGGTACAGCTTGCGAGTATCAGGCAGATGAGCAGGCAGGTGTCGCGCGGCTCAGCTGGCGAGTATCAGGCAGATGAGCAGGCAGGTGTCGCGGGGCTCAGTTGGAGTGTAACAAGCAGATGAGCAGGCAGGTGTCGCGCAGCTCACCTGTCGAGTATCAGGCAGATGAGAAGGCAGGTGTGGCGGGACTCAGCTGGAGAGTATCAGGCAGATGAGCAGGCAGGTGTCCCGTGGCTCAGCTGGCGAGGATCAGGAAGATGAGCGGGCAGGTGTCGCGCGGCTCAGCTGGCGAGTATCAGGCAGATGAGCAGGCAGGTATTGCGGGCTGAGCTGGCGAGTATCAGGCAGATGAGCCGGCAGGTGTCGCGGGGCTCAGCTGGCGAGTATCAGGCAGATGAGTGGGCAGGATTCGCGTGGCTCAGCTTGAGAGTTTCAGGCAGATGAGCGGGCAGGTGTCGCGGGGCTCAGCTGCCTAGTAACAGGCAGATGAGCGGGCAGGTGTCGCGCGGCTCAGCTGGCGAGTATCAGGCAGATGAGCAGGCAGGTGTCGCACGGCTCAGATGGCGAGTATCAGGCACATGAGCAGGCAGGTGTCGAGTGGCTCAGCTGGCGAGTATCAGACAGATGAGCAGGCAGGTGTCGCGCGGGTTCCGGCGGTGAGTATCAGGCAAATGAGCAGGCAGGTGTCGCGCTGGCTCTGGTGGCGAATATCAGGCAGAGTAGCAGGCAGGTGTCGCGCAGCTCAGCTGGCGAGTATCAGTCAGATGAGCAGGCAGGTGTCGCGCAGCTCCGGTGGCGAATATCAGGCAGAGTAGCAGGCAGGTGTCACGCAGCGCCGATGGCGAGTATCAGGCAGATGAGCAGGCAGGTGTCGCGCGGCTCCGGTGGCGAGTATCAGGCAGATGAGCAGGCAGGTGTTGCGGGGCTCAGCTGGCGATTATCAGGCAGATGAGCGGGCAGGTGTCGCGAGGCACAGCTGGCGATTATCAGGCAGATGAGCGAGCAGGTGTCGCAGGGCTCAGCTGGCGAGTATCAGGCAGATGAGCAGGCAGTTGTTCCGCGTCTCAGTTGCCGAGTATCAGGCAGATGAGCAGGCAGGTGTCGCACGGCTCCGCTGGCGATTATCAGGCATATGAGCAGGCAGGTGTCGCGCGGCTCCGCTGGCGAGTATCAGGCAGATGAGCAGTAAGGTGTCGCGCGGTACAGCTTGCGAGTATCAGGCAGATGAGCAGGCAGGTGTCGCGCAGCTCAGCTGGCGAGTATCAGGCAGATGAACAGGCAGGTGTCGCGGGGCTCAGCTGGAGTGTAACAAGCAGATGAGCAAGCAGGTGTCGCGCAGCTCACCTGTCGAGTATCAGGCAGATGAGCAGGCAGGTGTGGCGGGACTCAGCTGGGGAGTATCAGGCAGATGAGCAGGCAGGTGTCGCGTGGCTCAGCTGGCGAGGATCAGGAAGATGAAGGGGCAGGTGTCGCGCGGCTCAGCTGGCGAGTATCAGGCAGATGAGCAGGCAGGTATTGCGGGGCTGAGCTGGCGAGTATCAGGCAGATGAGCCGGCAGGTGTCGCGCGGCTCAGCTGGCGAGTATCAGGCAGATGAGCGGCAGGATTCGCGTGGCTCAGCTTGAGAGTTTCAGGCAGATGAGCGGGCAGGTGTCGCGGGGCTCAGCTGCCTAGTAACAGGCAGATGAGCGGGCAGGTGTCGCGCGGCTCAGCTGGCGAGTATCAGGCAGATGAGCAGGCAGGTGTCGCACGGCTCAGATGGCGAGTATCAGGCACATGAGCAGGCAGGTTTCGAGTGGCTCAGCTGGCGAGTATCAGACAGATGAGCAGGCAGGTGTCGCGCGGTTCCGGCGGTGAATATCAGGCAAATGAGCAGGCAGGTGTCGCGCGGCTCTGGTGGCGAGTATCAGGCAGAGTAGCAGGCAGGTGTCGCGCAGCTCAGCTGGCGAGTATCAGGCAGATGAGCAGGCAGGTGTCGCGCGGCTCCAGTGGCGATTATCAGGCAGATGAGCAGGCAGGTGTCACGCCGCGCCGATGGCGAGTATCAGGCAGATGAGCAGGCAGGTGTCACGCGGCTCAGATGGCGAGTATCAGGCACATGAGCAGGCAGGTGTCACGCCGCGCCGATGGCGAGTATCAGGCAGATGAGCAGGCAGGTGTCACGCGGCTCAGATGGCGATTATCAGGCACATGAGCAGGCAGGTGTCGAGTGGCTCAGCTGGCGAGTATCAGACAGATGAGCAGGCAGGTGTCGCGCGGCTCCGGTGGCCAGTATCAGGCAGATGAGCAGGCAGGTGTCACGCCGCGCCGATGGCAAGTATCAGCCAGATGAGCAGGCAGGTGTCACGCAGCTCAGATGGCGAGTATCAGGCACATGAGCAGGCAGGTGTCGAATGCCTCAGCTGGCGAGTATCAGACAGATGAGCAGGCAGGTGTCGCCTGGCTCCGGCTGTGAGTATCAGGCAGATGAGCAGGCAGGTGGTGCGCGGCTCTGGTGGCGAGTATCAGGCAGATGAGCAGGCAGGTGTCGCGCGGCTCAGCTGGCGAGTAATCAGGCAGATGAGCGGGCAGGTATCGCGTGGCTCTCAGCTGGCGAGTATCAGGCAGATGAGCAGTAAGGTGTCGCGCGGCTCAGCTTTCGAGTATCAGGCAGATGAGCAGGGCAGGTGTCGCGCGGCTCAGCTTGGAGGAGTATCAGGCAGATGAGCAGGCAGGGTGCGCGCAAGCTCACCTTGCGAGTATCAGGCAGATGAGCAGGCAGGTGTCGCACGGCTCCGCTAGCGATTATCAGGCAGATGAACAGGCAGGTGTCGCGCGGCTCAGCTGGCGAGTATCAGGCAGATGAGCAGTAAGGTGTCGCGCGGCTCAGCTTGCGAGTATCAGGCAGATGAGCAGGCAGGTGTCGCGCGGCTCCGTTGGCGAGTATCAGGCAGATGAGCAGGCAGGTGTCGCGGGGCTCAGCTGGGGAATAACAAGCAGATGAGCAGGCAGGTGTCGCGCAGCTCACCTGTCGAGTATCAGGCAGATGAGCAGGCAGGTGTCGCACGGCTCAGATGGCGAGTATCAGGCAGATGAGCAGGCAGGTGTCGCATGGCTCAGATGGCGAGTATCAGGCACCTGAGCAGGCAGGTATTGCGGGGCTGAGCTGGCGAGTATCAGGCAGATGAGCCGGCAGGTGTCGCGCGGCTCAGCTGGCGAGTATCAGGCAGATGAGTGGGCAGGATTCGCGTGGCTCAGCTTGAGAGTTTCAGGCAGATGAGCGGGCAGGTGTCGCGGGGCTCAGCTGCCTAGTAACAGGCAGATGAGAGGGCAGGTGTCGCGCGGCTCAGCTGGCGAGTATCAGGCAGATGAGCAGGCAGGTGTCGCGCGGCTCAGATGGCGAGTATCAGGCACATGAGCAGGCAGGTGTCGAGTGGCTCAGCTGGCGAGTATCAGACAGATGAGCAGGCAGGTGTCGCGCGGTTCCGGCGGTGAGTATCAGGCAGATGAGCAGGCAGGTGTCGCGCGGCTCAGATGGCGAGTATCAGGCACATGAGCAGGCAGGTGTCGAGTGGCTCAGCTGGCGAGTATCAGACAGATGAGCAGGCAGGTGTCGCGCGGTTCCGGTGGCGATTATCAGGCAGATGAGCAGCAGGTGTCACGCCGCGCCGATGGCGAGTATCAGGCAGATGAGCAGGCAGGTGTCACGCGGCTCAGATGGCGAGTATCAGGCACATGAGCAGGCAGGTGTCACGCCGCGCCGATGGCGAGTATCAGGCAGATGATCAGGCAGGTGTCACGCGGCTCAGATGGCGATTATCAGGCACATGAGCAGGCAGGTGTCGAGTGGCTCAGCTGGCGAGTATCAGACAGATGAGCAGGCAGGTGTCGCGCGGCTCCGGTGGCCAATATCAGGCAGATGAGCAGGCAGGTGTCACGCCACGCCGATGGCAAGTATCAGCCAGATGAGCAGGCAGGTGTCACGCAGCTCAGATGGCGAGTATCAGGCACATGAGCAGGCAGGTGTCGAATGGCTCAGCTGGCGAGTATCAGACAGATGAGCAGGCAGGTGTCGCGCGGCTCCGGCGGTGAGTATCAGGCAGATGAGCAGGCAGGTGGTGCGCGGCTCTGGTGGCGAGTATCAGGCAGATGAGCAGGCAGGTGTCGCGCGGCTCAGCTGGCGAGTATCAGGCAGATGAGCAGGCAGGTGCCGCGTGGCTCAGCTGGCGAGTATCAGGAAGATGAGCAGGCAGGTTTCGCGTGGCTCAGCTGGCGAGGATCAGGAAGATGAGCGGGCAGGTGTCGCGTGGCTAAGCTGGCGAGGATCAGGAAGATGAGCGGGCAGGTGTCGCGCGGCTCAGCTTGCGAGTATCAGGCAGATGAGCAGGCAGGTGTGGCGGGGCTCCACTGGCGAGTATCAGGCAGATGAGCAGGCAGGTGTCGCGGGGCTCAGCTGGGGAGTAACAAGCAGATGAGCAGGCAGGTGTCACGCAGCTCACCTGTCGAGTATCAGGCAGATGAGCAGGCAGGTGTGGCGGGGCTCCGCTGGCGAGTATCAGGCAGATGAGCAGGCAGGTGTCGCGGGGCTCAGCTGGCGAGTAACAGGCAGATGAGCGGGCAGGTGTCGCACGGCTCAGCTTGAGAGTATCAGGCAGATGAGCAGGCAGGTGTCACGCGGCTCAGATGGCGATTATCAGGCACATGAGCAGGCAGGTGTCGAGTGGCTCAGCTGGCGAGTATCAGACAGATGAGCAGGCAGGTGTCGCGCGGCTCCGGTGGCCAGTATCAGGCAGATGAGCAGGCAGGTGTCACGCCGCGCCGATGGCAAGTATCAGCCAGATGAGCAGGCAGGTGTCACGCAGCTCAGATGGCGAGTATCAGGCACATGAGCAGGCAGGTGTCGAATGCCTCAGCTTGCGAGTATTAGACAGATGAGCAGGCAGGTGTCGCGTGGCTCCGGCGGTGAGTATCAGGCAGATGAGCAGGCAGGTGGTGCGCGGCTCTGGTGGCGAGTATCAGGCAGATGAGCAGGCAGGTGTCTCGCCGCTCCGGTGGCGAGTATCAGGCAGATGAGCAGGCAGGTGTCGCGCGGCTCCGTTGGCGAGTATCAGGCAGATGAGCAGGCAGGTGTCGCGGGGCTCACCTGGAGAGTATCAGACAGATGAGCAGGCAGGGGTCTTGCCGCTCCGGCGGCGAGTATCAGGCAGATGAGCAGGCAGGTGTCGAGTGGCTCCGCTAGCGAGTATCAGGCAGATGAGCACGCAGGTGTCCCCGGGCTCACCTGGCGAGTATCAGGCAGATGAGCAGGCAGGTGTCGAGTGGCTCAGCTAGCGAGTATCAGGCAGATGAGCGGGCAGGTGTTGCGCGGCTCACCTGGCGAGTATCAGGCAGATGAGCAGGCAGGTGTCTCGCCGCTCCGGTGGCGAGTATCAGGCAGATGAGCAGGCAGGTGTCGCGCGGCTCCGTTGGCGAGTATCAGGCAGATGAGCAGGCAGGTGTCGCGGGGCTCACCTGGAGAGTATCAGACAGATGAGCAGGCAGGGGTCTTGCCGCTCCGGCGGCGAGTATCAGGCAGATGAGCAGGCAGGTGTCGAGTGGCTCCGCTAGCGAGTATCAGGCAGATGAGCACGCAGGTGTCCCCGGGCTCACCTGGCGAGTATCAGGCAGATGAGCAGGCAGGTGTCGAGTGGCTCAGCTAGCGAGTATCAGGCAGATGAGCACGCAGGTGTCCCCGGGCTCACCTGTCGAGTATCAGACAAATTAGCAGGCAGGTGTCGAGTGGCTCAGCTGGCGAGTATCAGGCAGATGAGCAGGCAGGTGTCGCGCGGCTCCGGTGGCGAGTATCAGGCAGATGAGCAGGCAGGTGTTGCGGGGCTCAGCTGGCGATTATCAGGCAGATGAGCGGGCAGGTGTCGCGAGGCACAGCTGGCGATTATGAGGCAGATGAGCGGGCAGGTGTCGCGGGGCTCAGCTGGCGAGTATCAGGCAGATGAGCAGGCAGTTTGTTCCGCGTCTCAGCTGCCGAGGATCAGGCAGATGAGCAGGCAGGTGTCGCACGGCTCCGCTGGCCATTATCAGGCATATGAGCAGGCAGGTGTCGCGCGGCTCCGCTGGCGAGTATCAGGCAGATGAGCAGTAAGGTGTCGCGCGGTACAGCTTGCGAGTATCAGGCAGATGAGCAGGCAGGTGTCGCGCGGCTCAGCTGGCGAGTATCAGCAGATGAGCAGGCATGTGTCGCGGGGCTCAGCTGGAGTGTAACAAGCAGATGAGCAGGCAGTTGTAGCGCAGCTCACCTGTCGAGTATCAGGCAGATGAGCAGGCAGGTGTGGCGGGACTCAGCTGGGAGTATCAGGCAGTTGAGCAGGCAGGTGTCGCGTGGCTCAGCTGGCGAGGATCAGGAAGATGAGCGGGCAGGTGTCGCGCGGCTCAGCTGGCGAGTATCAGGCAGATGAGCAGGCAGGTATTGCGGGGCTGAGCTGGCGAGTATCAGGCAGATGAGCCGGCAGGTGTCGCGCGGCTCAGCTGGCGAGTATCAGGCAGATGAGTGGGCAGGATTCGCGTGGCTCAGCTTGAGAGTTTCAGGCAGATGAGCGGGCAGGTGTCGCGGGCTCAGCTGCATAGTAACAGGCAGATGAGCGGGCAGGTGTCGCGCGGCTCAGCTGGCGAGTATCAGGCAGATGAGCAGGCAGGTGTCGCGCGGCTCAGATGGCGAGTATCAGGCACATGAGCAGGCAGGTGTCGAGTGGCTCAGCTGGCGAGTATCAGACAGATGAGCAGGCAGTGTCGCGCGGTTCCGGTGGCGATTATCAGGCAGATGAGCAGGCAGGTGTCACGCCGCGCCGATGGCGAGTATCAGGCAGATGAGCAGGCAGGTGTCACGCGGCTCAGATGGCGAGTATCAGGCACATGAGCAGGCAGGTGTCACGCCCCGCCGATGGCGAGTATCAGGCAGATGATCAGGCAGGTGTCACGCGGCTCAGATGGCGATTATCAGGCACATGAGCAGGCAGGTGTCGAGTGGCTCAGCTGGCGAGTATCAGGACAGATGAGCAGGCAGGTGTCGCGCGGCTCCGGTGGCCAGTATCAGGCAGATGAGCAGGCAGGTGTCACGCCGCGCCGATGGCAAGTATCAGCCAGATGAGCAGGCAGGTGTCACGCAGCTCAGATGGCGAGTATCAGGCACATGAGCAGGCAGGTGTCGAATGGCTCAGCTGGCGAGTATCAGACAGATGAGCAGGCAGGTGTCGCGTGGCTCCGGCGGTGAGTTATCAGGCAGATGAGCAGGCAGGTGGTGCGCGGCTCTGGTGGCGAGTATCAGGCAGATGAGCAGGCAGGTGTCGCGCGGCTCAGCTGGCGAGTATCAGG
>NW_020867811.1:0-49485 GCF_003369695.1 Bos indicus x Bos taurus
TCCACACGAAACGAGGCCTGACTCCCTGGGTGAATCTTGAATGCAACCCCGAGTTTCCTGTCCCCACTGGAGAGGAACACGTAGTTTCTGGACACAAGCCTAGATGAGGTCTATTTGCCCTGCTGTGACTCGAGAGCAATCCCCAGCTCTCCCTTGCAACTCGAATGGAGATTCGACTTCCCTGGGGCAACAAGACAGGCTCCCTGAGTTCCCCGTCATAACTCGAGAATCCCACTGCAACTCGAGAAAAACCACGAGGTTCCCCAGTCATCGTAAGATGAAGCCCTTTCCCGCTGCAGCGTCTCAAGAGAAATCCCACGTTCCCTCTTGAAATTCGAAACTGTACTTGACACCCCTGATGCAACTCAAACAGTTCCCTGACATACCAGTCTCACTCAAGAAGAACACCGAGTTTCCCAGCACCACTTCCTCTGAGCCCCTTCTCCCCTCCTAATCTCAACATGAGGGTCGATTCCCCTGCTTGGTCTGGAAGGGGATCCCGACCTTCACGTCTCACCTCAGGAGTAGGCCGGTCTCACACTGAAACTCGAGAGGAAGCCTCATGTGTCATGCCACATTCCGAAAGACACCGATTTCCCCGTCCACTCAACAAAGGTCCCGATGCCCGGGCACCTCTTTGAATGTAACCCTGAGGATGAAGTCACAAAACAAAGGGGCACTGACACCCTAGTTACATCGTACGGAAACAGCCGCAGGTTCCAAATACAACTCGACAAATGGCCTGTCACCCCGTGAACAACTCGAGAGGCCAGCGAAATTCCAACCTCATCACAAGACGAGGCCTGACTCTCCTGTTCCAACTCTGAAGAGACCCTGTGATCGAAGCCAGAAATGGAGAGGAACACTGAGTTTCCCGCCTCATCTCAGAATGAGGCCCTATTCATCCCTGCAGCGATGGGCAAGGAATCCCAAGGTGGCCCTCGCAATGCCAAAATAGATCTGACTTCCCTGAGGAAACACGAGCGATCCCCCAGGTCGACAGGCAACTTGAGAGGAACCCTAAGCTTCCGGCCACAACTCCTCACAAACGACGAAATTCTCGCCTGCCCACTTGAGGAGGCCCTTTTATGCTGCAGCGTTTCCAAAGAAAGCCCACCTTCCACTTGGAACTCGAAAGGGTCCCCGACACGTTTTACGAAACTCCAGAAGTTTCCCGAGATACCCGTCCCCACTCGAGAGGAACGCTGAAACTCCTGCTTCAAGTCAAGAAGAGCCCCGTTTTCCCCACATCAAGTCGAGATGAGGGTCGATTGTCCTGCTTCACCTGGAAAGGAATGCCGACATCCCTTTTGCGCCTCAAGAGGAGGCTGGTATCTATTTGACACTGGAGGGGAACCCGTGGGCCTTGTCACAATTCAAAAGCCACTCATTTCCCCATCCACTCGAGATCAGGCCTGATTTCCTTGCACCAAATCGAATCTCAGCCAAGAATCAACTCACAACATGAAGGAGTTCTGATGCCCTGTTTGTTAATCCAAAAAGAGCCCCAGGTCCCAAATTCAACACAGCTGGAGGCCTGAAACCCCTTTGACAATTCGAGAGGAAAGCAGAGTTCCTACCTTCATACACGTAAAGACCTACCTCCCTGTTTGGAATGGCATACACAGCACGAGACCCACATTAAAACAGGAGAGGAAACCTGAGGATCCTGCCTCAACTCGAGATAAGGCACTCATCCGTTGCACCAAACCCAGTGGAGTCTGAAAGGCTCCTCCCAAGTCGCCAGTATGCCTGACTTCCAATAGGCACAATGAGAAGCTCCCTGAGGTCACCTTCACAAATCGAGGGAAGCCAGGGTTTCCTGATGCAACCCAAGAAAGACCTCGATATTCCCCCTTCAACGCATTTTGAGGCCCGATTCTCCTGCCGTGACTCGAGAGAAATGCTGTGCTTCCCCTCGCAACTCAAATGGAGACTGAACATCCCTGGGGCCACACGAGAGGCTCCCTGAGTTCCCCGTCGTTATTCGAGAGAAACCCCACACGTCCCACTGCAGCTCAAAAGAAAAAACCACGAGATTCCCCCGTCATCGCGAGATGAGGCCCTTCTTTTCTTGCAAGGCCTGGAGAGCAATCCCGAGTCCTCTCTCAAAACTCCACAGGAGGCTTGACTCCCTTTAGGCCACTCAATTGGCTCCAAGAGATACCCGTCGCAACTCGAGAGGAGAGCAGAGTTCCTAGCTTCCACTCGAGTGGGGCCTGACTCCCCAGGTGAACCTTGAATGCAACTCTGAGATCCCTGTGGCCACTGGAAAGGAACACGGAATTTTGTGGACACATGCCTAGATGAGGTCCATTTGCCCTGCAGTGACTCGAGAGCAATCCCCGGCTCCCACTTGTAACTTGAATGGATATTGGACTTCCCTGCACCAAATCAAGAGGCTCCCTGAGTTCCCCATCATAACTCGAGAATCCCTCAGTAACTCGAGAAAAACCACGAGGTTCCCCTGTAATCGTGAGATGAGGCCCTTTCCCGCTGCAGCGTCTCAAGAGAAATCCCACGTTCCCTTGTAAATTCGAAACGGTACTTGAAACCCTCGATGCAACTCAAAAAGTTTCCCAACATACTGTTCTCATTTGAGAGGAACACCGAGTTTCCCAGCACAACTTAATCTGAGCCCTTCTCCCCTCCTGATCTCCATACGAGAGTCAACTCACCTGCTATGTCTGCAAAGGGATCCAGACCTTACCGTCGCACCTCAGGAAGAGGCAGGTCTCATACTGCAATTCGAGAGGAAGCCTCGTGGGTCATGCCACTTTAAGAAGGACAACGATCTCCCTGTCCGCTCAAGATAAGTCCCGATGCCCGGGCACCTCTTCGAATGTAACCCTGAGGATGAAGTCACAACACCAAGGGGAATGACACCCCCGTTGCATTGTCCGGAAAAAGGTGCAGGTTCCAAATAAAACTCAACAAGTGGCCTGTCACCCGGGGAAGAACTCCAGAGGCAAGCGGAGTTCCATTCCTCAACACAATACGAGGCCTGACTCTCTTGTTCCAATCTGCAGAGACCCTGGGATCGAAGTCAGAAATGGAGAGGAAGCCTGAGGTTCCGGCCTCAACTCGAGATGAGGCCCTATTTATCCGTGCAGCGATGCGTGAGGAATCCCGAGGTGCCCCTCGCAATGACAAAGGAGATCTGGCTTTCGTGAGAAGACATGAGCGGTCCCCCAAGTCGAAACGCAACTCGAGAGGAACCCTACTCTTCCCACCACAACTCAAGGCAAACTACGAAATTCTTCCCTGCACGCTTGAGGAGGCCCTTTTATGCTGCAGCATTTCCAAAGGAAGACAACGTTTCCCTTGGAACTCGAAAGGGTCCTCGCTATGCTTTAGGAAACTCCAGAAGTTTCAAGAGATACCCGTCCCAAACGAGAGGAACACTGAGTTTCCCACCACAAGTCAAGAAGAGCCCCTATTTCCATGCCTCAACTTGGGATGAGGCCCTCTTCCTTTGCACCGACACCAGTGGAGTCTCAAGAGACCCCTCCAACTCCACAATATTTCTGCCTGCCCATAAACTCCCTGAGAAGCTCCATGAGGTCATTCTCACATGTCGAGGGAAGCCAGGGTTTCCTGCTGCAACTCCAGAAAGACCTCGATATTCCCCCTTGAACACATCTTGAGGCCCAATTCCCCTGCCGTGACTCAACAGCAATGCCGTGCTCCCCCTCGCTACTTGAATGGAGACTGAACTTCCCTGGGGCCACACAAGAGGCTCCCTGAGTTCCCCATTGTTACTCAAGAGAAACCCCACACGTCCCGCTGCAGCTCAGAAAAACCCACGAGACCCCCATCCACGTCGTAATTCGAGAATCCCGCCATAACTCGAGAAAAACCACGAGGTTCTCCCGTCATCGCGAGATGAGGCCCTTTCCTTCTGCAGCGTCTCAAGTGAAATCCCACATTCCCTCTTGAAATTCGAAACTGTACTTGACACCCTTGATGCACCCAAAAAGTCCCCCAACATAGCGGCCTCACTCGAGAGGAACACGGAGTCCCCGGCACCACTTAATCTGAGCCGCTTCTCCCCTCCTGATCTCGACATGAGCGTTGATTCCCCTGCTTTGTCTGGAAAGGTATCCCAACCTTCCTGTCTCACCTCAGGAGGAGGCTGGTCTCATAAAGAAATTCAAGAGGTAACCCCGTGGGTCATGCCACATTCTGAAAGACACCAATTTACCCGTCCACTCTTGATAAGAACCCGATGCCCGGACACCTCTTCGAATGTAACCCTGTGGATGAGGTCACAACACCGAGGGGCATTGACACCCCAGTTGCATCGTCTGGGAAAACCCGCAGGTTCCAAATACAACTCAACAAGTGGCCTGTCACCCCGTCAACAACTAAGAGGCAAGTAGAGTTCCATTCCTCAACATAAGACGAGGCCTGACTCTCCTGTTCCAACTCTGCAGAGACCCTGCGATCAAAGTCAGAAATGGAGAGGAACGCTGAAGTTCCCGCCTAAACTCGAGATGAGGCCCTCCTCCATTGCACCAAACCCAGTGGAGTCCCGAGAGGCCCCTACCAACTCCACAGTATCCCTGACTTCTCATAGGCACCCTGAGAAGCTCCCTGAGGTCATGGCACAAGTAAAGGGAACCGAGGGTTTCCTGCCGCAACTCGAGAAAGACCTCGAGATTCCTTCTTCAATGCATCTTAAGGCCCGATTCCACTTCCATGACTCGAGAGCAATGCCGCACTCCCCCTCGAAACTCAAATGGAGACTGGACTTCCCTGGCATCACACGAGAGGCTCCCTGAGTTCCCTGTTGTAACGTGTGAGAACCCCACACTCCTGCCGCAGCTCGAAAAAAAAACCCACAAGATTCCCCCGTCATCATGAGATGAGGCCCTTCTTTTCCTACAGGGCCTAGAGAGCAATCCCGAGTTCACTCTCAAAACTCCACAGGAGGCTTGACTCCGTTTAGGGCACTCAATGGGCTCCAAGAGATACCCGTTGCAACTCGAGAGGAGAGTGGAGTTCTTTGCTTGCACTTGAGATGAGGCCTGACTCCCCAGGTGAATCTTGAATGCAACCCGGAGAACCCTGTCGCCACTGGAGAGGAACATGTAGTTTATGGACACAAGCCTAGATGAGGTCTATTTGCACTGCCATGACTCGAGAGCAATCCCCAGCTCTCCTTCGAAACTCGAATGGAGATTGAACTTCCCTGATCGAACACAAGAGGCAACCTGAGTTCCCCGTCTTAACTCGAGAATCCCACTGCAACTCGAGAAAAACCATGGGGTTCCCCCGTTATCGCAAGATGAGGCCCTTTCCCGCTGCAGTGTCTAAAGTGAAATCCCATGTTCTCTCTTGAAATTTTAAAAGGTACTTGATAGCCTTGATGCACCACCAAAGTTCCCCGACATACTGGTCTCACTCGAGGAACACCGAGTTTCCCGGCACCACTTAATCTGAGTCACTTCTCCCCTCTTGATCTCGACATGAGGGTCAATTCCCCTGCTTTGTCTGGACGGGGATCTCAACCATCACGTCCCACCTCAGGAGGATGCCGGTCTCACACTGAAACTCGAGAGGAAGCCTCGTGTGTCATGCCACATTCCGAAAGACACCGATTTCCCTGTCCACTCAAGAAAGGTCCCGATGCCCGGGCACCTCTTAGTATGTAACCCTGAGGATGAAGTCACAACACGAAGAGGCACTTACACCCCAGTTGCATCGTCCAGAAACAGCCTAAGGTTCTAAATACAACTCGACAAGTGGCCTGTCACCCCGTGAACAACTCGAGAGGCCAGCAGAGTTCCAAACACATCACAAGACGAAGCCTGACTCTCCTGTTCCAACTCTGCAGAAACCCTGCGATCGAAGTCAGAAATGGAGAGGAACGCTGAGGTTCCCGCCTCATCTTGAGATGAGGCCCTATTCATCCCTGAAGTGATGCTCGAGGAATCCCTAGGTGGCCCTTGCAATGCCAAAGCAGATCTGAATTCCCTGAGGAAACACAAGCGGTCCCCCAGGTCGACAGGCAACTCGAGAGGAACCCTAAGCTTCCCGCCACAACTCCACGCAAACAACGAAGTTCTCGCCTGCACGCTTGAGGAGGCCATTTTATGCTGCCGCATTTCCAAAGAAAGCCCACGTTTCCCTTGGAACTCGAAAGGGTTCTTGACACACTTTACAAAACTCCAGAAGTTTCCAGAGATACCCGTCCCCACTAGAGAGGAACGCTGAAATTTCCACCACAAGTCAAGAAGAGCCCCATTGTCCCCACCTCAAGTCGAGATGAGGGTCGATTGCCGTGCTTCACCTGGAAAGGAATGCCGACATCCCTGGCGCACCTTGAGAAGAGCCTGATATCTACTTGACACTGGAGGGGAACCCGGGGGCCTTGTCACAATTCGAAAGCCACTGATTTCCCTATTCCACTTGAGAACAGGCCTGATTTCCTTGTACCAATTCGAATGTCAGCCGAGAATCAACTCACAACACGAAGGAGTTCTGATGCCCTGGTTGTTAATCTGAAAGGAGCCCCAGGTCCCAAATTCACCTCGGCTGGAAGCCTGAAACCCCTTTGACAACTCGAGAGGAAAGCAGAGTTCCATGCTTTCACACATGTCGAGACCTACCTCCCTGTTTGAAATGGCATACACAGCCCGAGACCCACGTCAGAACAGGAGAGGAAACCTGAGGTTCCCGCCTCCACTCGAGATAAGGCACTCTTCCATTGCACCAAACCCAGGGGATTCCGAGAGGCCTCTCCCAAGTCCACAGTATTACTGACTTCCAATAGGCACAATAAGAAGCTCCATGAGGTCACCGTCACAATTTGAGTAAACCCAGGGTTTCCTGCTGCAACTCGAGAAAGACCTCAAAATTCCCCCTTCAGTGCATCTTGAGGCCGGATTCCCCTGCAGTGAATCCAGAGCAAGGCTGAGCTCCCCCTCACAACTCGAATGGAGACTGGACTTCCCTGGGGCCACACGAGATTCTCACTTAGTTCCCCGTCGTAACTCGAGGAAAACCCCCACACGTTGCACAAGCAGCTGGAAAAAAACCACGAGATTTGCCCATCATCGTGAGATGAGGCCCTTCTTTTCCTCCAGGGCCGAGACAGCAATACCAAGTCCTCTCTCAAAACTCCACAGGAGGCTTGACTCCCTTTAGGCGTCTCTACGGGCTCCAAGAGATACCCATCGCAACTGGAGAGGAGAGCGGATTTCTTTGCTTGCACTCGAGACGAGGCCTGACTCCCCGGTTGAACCTTGAATGTAACACTGAGATCCCTTTTGCCATTGGAGACGAACACGGATATTCTGGACAAAAGACTAGATGAGGTCTATTTGCCCTGCAGTGATATCCCCAGCTTCCCCTCACAACTCGAATGGAGATTGGACTTCCCTTTGGCAACACGAGAGGCTCCTTGAGTTCCCCGTCCTAACTTGAGAATTCTGCCGCACCTCGAGAAAAACCACGAGGTTCCCTCATCATCATGATATGAGGACCGTTCCCGCTGTAGAGTCTCAAGAGAAATCCCACGTTCCCTCTTGAAATTCAAAACGGTACTTGACACCTTTGATGAAACCCAAAAAGTTCCCTGACATACCGGTCTCACTCGAGAGGAACACCGAGTTTCCTGGCACCACATAATCTGAGCCCCTTCTCCCCTCCTGATCTCGACACGAAGGTCGATTCCCCTGCTTTGTTTGGAACGGGATCCCGATCTTCCCATCACACCTCAGGAGGAGGTAGGTCTCACAAAGAAATTATACAGGTAGCCTCGTGGGTCATGTCATATTCTGAAGGACACCGATTTCGCCATCCACTCTTGATAAGAACCCGATGCCCGGACACCTCTTCGAATGTAACCTTGTGGATGAAGTCACAACACGAAGGGGCACTGACATCCTGGTTGCATCATCCAGAAAATGCCGAAGGTTCCAAATACAACTCGACAAGTGTCCTGTCACCCCATGAACAACTCTAGAGGAAAGTGGAGTTCCATTCCTCAACCCAAGACGAGGCCTGACTTCCTGTTCCAACTCTGCAGAGACCCTGCGATTGAAGTCAGAAATGGAGAGGAACCCTGAGATTCCCTCCTCAACTCGAGATGATGCCCTCTTCCATTGCCCCAAACCCAGTGGAGTCCCGAGAGGCCCCTCCCATCTCCACAGTATTCCTGACTTCTCATAGGCACCCTGAGAAGCTCCTTGAGGTCATCGGCCCAAGTCGAGGGAACCCAGGGTTTACTGCCGCAACTGAGAAAGACCACGAGATTCCTTCTTCAACGCCTCTTAAGGCCTGATTCCCCTACCGTGACTCAAGAGCAATGCCGCGCTCCCACCTCGAAACTCGAATGGAGACTGGACTTCCCTGGGGCCACTCAACAGGCTCCCTAAATTCCCCGTAGTAACTTGAGGAAAACCCCACACGTTGTGCCGCAGCTCGAAAAAAACCACGAGATTCGCCCGTTGTCTCGAGATGAGGCCCTTCTTTTGCTGCAGTGCCTAACAGCAATCCCGAGTCCTCTCTCAAAACTCCACAGGAGGCTTGACTCCCTTTAGGCCACTCAATGGGCTTCAAGAGATACCCGTCGCAATTTGAGAGGAGAGCGGAGTTCTTTGCTTCCACTCGAGACGAGGCATGACTCCCCGGGTGAATATAGAATGAAAGCCCGAGATGCCTGTCACCACTGGAAAGGAACACGTACTTTCTGGACAAAAGCCTAGATGAGGTCTATTTGCCCTGCAGTGACCCGAGGGAAATCCCCAGCTCTCCCTCGCAACTCAAATGGAGATCGGACCCCTGGACCAACACGAGAGGCATGCGGAGTTCCCTGTTGTAACTCGAGAATCCCGCTGCAACTCGAGAAAAACCACGAGGTTCCCCTGTCATCGCGAGATGGAGCCCTTTCCTGGCGCAGCGTATCAAGAGAAATCCCAAGTTTCCTCTTGAAATACGAAACGGTACTTGACACCCTTAATGCAACTCAAAAAGTTCCCCAACACACAGGTCTCACTCGAGAGGAATACCGAGTTTCCTGGCACCACTTAATCTGAGCCCCTTCTACCCTGCTAATCTCGACAGGAGGGTCGATTCCCCTGCTGTGTCTGGAAGGGGATGCCGACCTTCACGTCCCAACTCAGGAGGAGGCCGGTCTCACACGGAAACTCGAGAGGAAGCCTCGTGTGTCGTGCCACATTCTGAAAGACACCGATTTCCCCACCCACTCAAGAAAGCTCCCGATGCCCGGGCACCTCTTCGAATATAACCTTGAGGATGAAGTCACAACACGAAGGGGCACTGACACCCCAGTTGCATCGTCTGTAAATAGCCGCAGGTTCCAAATACAACTCAACAAGTGGCCTGTCACCCCGTGAAACTTGAGAGGCAAGCGGAGTTCCATTCCTCAACCCAAGACGAGGCCTGACTCTCCTGTTCCAACTCTTCAGAGACCCTGCAATTGAAGTCAGAAATCGAGAGGAACACTGAGGTTCCCGCCTCATCTAGAGATGAGGCCCTATTCATCCCTGTGGCTATGCGCGAGGAATCCTGAGGTGGCACTTGGAACGCCAAAGGAGATCTAACTTCCTTCAGGAAACAGGAGCGTTCCCCCAGGTCAACTGGCAACTCGAGAGGAACCCTAAGCTTCCCGTCACAACTGCACGCAAATGACAAAATTCTAGCCTGGACGCTTGAGAAGGCCCTTTAACGCTGCAGCATTTCCAAATAAAGCCCACGTTTCCCTTGGAACTCGAAAGGGTCCTCGACACACTTTACGAAGCTCCAGAGGTTTCCCGAGATACCCGTTCCCACTCGAGAGGAATGCTGAAATTCCCACCACAAGTCAAGAAGAGCCCTATTTTCCCCTCCTCAAGCAGAGATGAGCATTGATTCCCCTGCTTCACCTGAAAAGAAATGCCAACATCCCTGGTGCACCTCGAGAGGAGGTTGGTATCTACTTGACACTGGAGGGGAAGGGGGCCTTGTCACAAATCAAAAGCCACTGATTCCCCCCTCAAGATCAGGCCTCATTTCCTTGCACGGATTCGAATGTCAGCCGAGAATCAACTCACAACACGAAGGAGTTCTGATGCCCTGGTTGTTAATCTGAAAAGAACCCCAGTTCCAAACTCAACTGGGCTGGAGGTCTGAAACCCCTTTGACAACTCGAGAGGAAAGCAGAGTTCCATGCCTTCACACACGTCGAGACCTACCTCCCTGTTTGAAATGGCATACACAGCCTGATACCCACATCAAAACAGGAGAGGAAACCTGAGGTTCCTGCCTCAACTCGAGATGAAGCCCTCTTCCATTGCACCAAACCCAATGGAGACCGAAGGGCCCTCCCAAGTCCACAGGATTCCTGACTTCCAATAGGCACAATGAGAAGCTCCCTTAGGTCACCGTCACAAGTCGAGGAAACCCAGGGTTTCCTGCTGCAACTCGAGAAAGACTCGAAATTCCCTCTTCACCATGTCTTGAGGCCAGATTCCCCTGCAGTTAATCGAGAGCAATGCTGCGCTCCCCCTCGCAACTCGAATGGAGACTGGACTTCCCTGGGGCACACGAAAGGCTCCCTTAGTTCCCCGTCGTAACTCGAGAAAAACCCCACACGTTGCACTGCAGCTGGAATAAAACCACGAGACGCCCCCGTCATCGCGAGATGAGGGCCTTCTTTTCCTGCAGGGCCTAGAGACCAATCCTGAGTCCTCTCTCCAAACTCCACAGGAGGCATGACTCCCTTTGGCCACTCTATGGGCTCCAAGAGAAACCCGTCGCAACTCGAGAGGAGAGCGAAATTATTTGCTTCCACTCGAGACAAGGCCTGAATCCCCGGGTGAACCGTGAATGTAACACCGAGATCCCTGTTGCTGTTGGAGAGGAACACGGATTTTCTGGACAAAAGCCTACATGAGGTCTATTTGCCCTGCAGTGACTCGAGAGCAATCCCCAGTTCTCCCTCGCAACTCGACTGGAGATTGGACTTCCCTGGGCCAACACAAGAGGCTCCCTGAGAGCCTTGTCATAACTCGAGAATCCTGCTGCAACTCGAGAAAAACCACGAGGTTCCTGGATCATCGTGAGATGACGCCCCTTCCCGCTGCAGCGTCTCAAGAGAAATCCCCTGTTCCCTCTTTAAATTCGAAACGGAACTTGACACCCTTGATGCAACCCAAAAAGTTCCCCGACACACCTGTCTCACTCGAGAGGAACACGAGATTTCCGGCACCATTTAATCTGAGCCCCTTCTCCCCTCCTGATCTCGACATGAGGGTTGATTTCCCTGCTTTGTCTGGAAAGGGATCCCGACCTTCCCGTTGCACCTCAGGAGGAGGCCGGTCTCAGAAAGAAATTCGAAAGGTAGCGTCATGGGTCATGCCACATTCCGAAAGAAACCAATTTCCCCGTCCACTCTTGATAAGAACCCGATGCCCGGACACCTCTTCGAATGTAACCCTGTGGATGAAGTCACAGCACGAAGGGGCATTGACACCCCAGTTGCATCGTCCTGAAAAACCCGCAGGTTCCAAATACAATGCGACAAGTGGCCTGTCACCCTGTGAACAACTCGAGAGGCAAGAGGAGTTCCTTTCCTCAACACAAGACGAGGCCTGACTCTCCTGTTCCAACTCTACAGAAACCCTGTGATTGAAGTCAGAAATGGAGAGGAACCCTGGGGTTCCCGCCTCAACTCGAGATGAGGCGCTCTTCCACTGCACCAAACCCAGTAGAGTTCCGAGAGGCCCCTACCAACTCCACAGTATCCCTGACTTCTCATAGGCACCCTGAGAAGCTCCCTGAGGTCATCGGCACAAGTTGAGTGAACCCAGGGTTTCCTGCCACAACTTGAGAAAGACATCGAGATTCCTTCTTCACCGCGTCTTGAGGCCCGATTCCCCTACCGTGACTTGAGAGCAATGCCGCGCTCCCCCTCGCAACTCAAATGGAGACCTGACTTCCCTGGCGCCACATGAGAGGCTCCCTGAGTTCCCCGTAGTAACTGGTGAGAAACCCCACATTCGCGCTGCACCTCGAAAGAAACCACAAGATTCTCCCGTCGAGAGATGGAGCCCTTCTTTTCCTGCAGGGCCTTAGAGAGCAAACCCGAGTCCTCTCTCAAAATTCCACAGGAGGTTTGACTCCCTTTAGGCCACTCAATGGGCTCCAAGAGATACCTGTCACAACTCGAGAGGAGAGCGGAGTTCTTTGCTTCCTCTAGAGACGAGGATGACTCCCCGGGTGAATCTTGAATTCAACCCCGAGATCCCTGTCACCACAGGAGAGGGAGGGGAACACGGAGTTTCTGGACACAAGCCTAGATGAGGTCTTTTTGCCCTACATTGACTGGGGAGCATTCCCCAGTTCACCTCACAACTCAAAGGAGATTGATCTTCCCTGGGCCAACACAAGAGGCTCCCTGAGTTCCCCGTCGTAACTCGAGAATCCCGCCACAACTCGAGAAAAACCACGAGGTTCCCCCGTTATTGGGAGATGAGGCCCTTTCTCCTTGCAACGTCTCTAGAGAAATCCCACATTCCCTCCTGAAATTCAAAACGGTAGTTGACACCCTTGATTCAAATCAAAAAGTTCCCTGACATACCGGTCTCACTCAAGAGGAACACGGAGTTTCCCGGCACAACTTAATCTGAGCCCCTTCTCCACTCCTGATCTTGACATGAGGGTCGATTCCCCTGATTTGTCTGGAAAGGGATCCCGACCTTCCTGTCACACCTCAGGAGGATCCTATCTCACACTGAAACTCGAGAGGAAGCCTCGTGGGTCGGGTCACATTCTGAAAGACACCGGTTTCCCTTCCACTCAAGATAAGTCCCGATGCCCAGGCACTTCTTCGTATGTAACCCTGTGGATGAAGTCACAACACGAAGGGGCACTGAAACCCCTCTTGCATAGTATGGAAAAGCCACAGGTTCCATATACAACTCGACAAGGGGCCTGTCACCCCGAAAACAACACGAGAGGCAAGCGGAGTTCCATTCCTCAACACAAGAGAAGGCATGACTCTCCTGTTCCAACTCTGCAGAGACCCTTTGATCGAAGTCTTAAACAGAGAGGAACCCTCAGGTTCCCACCTGAACTCTAGATGAGGACATATTCATCCCTGCAGCGATGCGCAAGGAATCCCGAGGAGCCCTTACCAACGCCAAAGGATATCTGACTTCCCTGAGGAGACACTAGCAGTCCCCCTGATCGACACGCAACTCGAAACGAACCCTAATCTTCCTGCCACAACTCCACGCAAACTACGAAATTCGCCCCTGCCTGCTTGAGGTGGCCCTATTACGCTGTAGCGTTTCCAAAGAGAGCTCACGTTTCCCTTCGAACTTGAAAGGGTCCTCGACACGCTTTACAGAACTCCAGAAGTTTCCTGAGATACCCGTCCCCACTCGAGAGGAATGCTGAATTTCCCACCACAAGTGAAGAAGAGCCCCGTTTTCCCCGCCTCAAGTCAAGATGAGTGTCGATTGCCCTGCTCACCTGGAAAGGAATGCCGTCATCCCTGTCGCACCTCGAGAGGAGGCTTGGATATAACTGACACTGGAGGGGAACAAGGGGGCCTCGTCCCAATTCGAAATCCACGTATTTCCCCATCCACTAGAGATCAGGCCTGATTTCCTTGCACCGATTCGAATGTCAGCTGACAATCAACTAACAACACGAAGGGAGTTCTGATGCTCTGGTTGCTAATCTGAAAAGAGCCCCAGGTCCCAAATTCAACTCGGCTGGAGGCCTGAAACCCCTTTGACAACTCGAGACGAAAGCAGATTTCCAGGCCTCCACACACGTCCAGACCTGACCCACTGTTTGAAACGGCATACACAGCTCGAGACCCACATCAGAACAAGAGAGGAACCATGAGGTTTCTGCCTCAATTCGAGATGAGGCCCTCTTCCATTTCACCGAACCCAGTGGAGTCCCAAGAGGCCCATCCCAACTCTACAGTATTCCTGACTTCCCATAGGGACCCTGAGAAGCTCCCTGAGGTCATCATCACAAGTCAAGGGAACCCAGGGTTTCCTGCCGCAACTTGAGAAAGACCTCGAGATTCCCCCTTCAACGCGTCTTGAGGCCCGATTCCCCTGCCATTATTCGAGAGAAATGCTGCGCTCCACTCGCAACTCGAATGGACATTGGACTTACCTGGGGCCACACGAGAGGCTCCCTGAGTTCCCTGTCGTAACTCCATAAAAACCCACACGTCGTGCCACAGCTCGAAAAAAACAACGAGATTCCCCCGTCATCACGAGATGAGGCCCTTCTTTTCCTGCAGGGCCTAGAGAGCAATCCCGAGTTGTCTCTCAAAACTCCACAGGAGGTTTGACTCCCTTTAGGCCACTCAATGGTCTCCAAGAGATACCCGTTACAACTGGAGGGGAGAGCGGAGTTCTTTGCTTCCACCCGAAACAAGGCCTGACTCCCTGGCTGAAGTTTGAATGCAACACTGAGATCCCTGTCGCCACTGGAGAGGAACATGGAGTTTCTGGACACAAGTCTTCCTAAGGTGTATTTGCCTTGTAGTGACTTGAGAGCAATCCCCAGCTCCCCATCGCAACTCGAATGGAGATTGGACTTCCCTGAGGAAACACGAGAGTTTCCCTGAGTTCCCTGTTGTAACTCGAGAATCCTGGCACAACTCAAGAAAAACCACGGGGTTCCCCCGTCATTGTGAGATGAGGCCCTTTCCGGCTGCAGCGTATCAAGGGAAATCCCATGTTCCCTCTTCAAATTCGAAACGGTACTTGACACACTTGTTGCAACTCATAAAGTTCCCGAAATACATTTCTCACTCGAGAGGAACACCAAGTTTCCCGGCACATCTTAATCTGAGCCCCTTCTCCCCTTCTGATCTCGACATGAGGGTCAATTCCCCTGCTTTGTCTGGAAAGGGATCCCGACCTTCCCGTCGCACCTCAGGAAGAGGCCGGTCTTACATTGAAACTCGAGCAGAAGACTCGTGGGTCGTGCCACATTCTGAAAGATACCGATTTCCCCGTCCACTCAAGATAAGTCGTGATGCCCAGGCACCTCTTCGAATGTAACCCTGAGGATGAAGTCAAACACGAAGGGGCACTGACACCCCAGTTGCATCTTCTGGAAAAAGACGCAGGTTCCAAATATACTCAACAAGTAGCCTGTCACCCCGTGAACTACTTAAAAGGCAAGTAAGTTCAATTCCTCAACACAAGATGAGGCCTGACTTTCCTGTTCCAATCTGCAGAGACCCTGCCATCTAAGTCAGTAATGGAGAGGAACCCTGAGGTTCCCGCCTCAATTCGAGATGAGGCCATATTCATCCCTGCAGCGATGCATGAGGAATCCCGAGAGGACCCTCGCAATTCCAAAGGAGATCTGACTTCCCTGAGGAGACGTGAGAGATCACCCAGGACGACACGCAACTCGAGAGGAACCCTAAGATTCCCGCCACAATTCCACGCAAACTATGATATTCTCCCCTGCACGCTTGAGGAGGACCTTTTATGCTCAGCATTTCTAAAGAAAATCCACGTTTCCCTTGGAACTGGGAACAGTCCTGGACTCGCTTTGTGAAAATCCAGAAGTTTCCCGGGATACCCGTCCCCACTCGAGCTGAACGCTGAGTTTCCCGCCACAAGTTAAGAATGACCCCTTTTTCCCTGCCTCAAGTCGAGATGAGGGTCGATTGCCCTGCTTCGCCTGGAAATGAATGCTGACATCCCCATTGCACCTCGAGTGGAGGCTGGTATCTACTTGACACTGGAGGGGAACCCGGGGGCTCTGTCACAATTCGAAAGCCACGTATTTCCCCATCTACACGAGATCAGGCCTGATTTCCTTGCACCGATTCAAATGTCAGCCAGGAATCAACTCACAACACGAAGGGAGTTCTGATGTCCCAGTTGCTATTTCAAAAAGAGCCCCAGGTTCCAAATTCAACTCAGTTAGAAGCCTGAAAGCCCTTTGACAACTCGAAAGGAAAGCAGAGTTCCATGCCTCGACACATGTCGAGACCTGACTCCTTGTTATAAATGGCATACACAGCCCTAGACTCACGTCACAACAGGAGAGGAACCCTGAGGTTCCCGCCTCAACTCGAGATGAGGCCCTTTTCCATTATACCAAACCCAGTGGAGGCCTGAGAAGCCCCTCCCAACTCCAGAGTATTCCTGATTTTCACAGGCACCCTGAGAAGCTCCCAGAGGTCACTGTCATAAGTCGAGGGAACACAGGGTTTCCTGCCGCACCTCGAGAAAGACCCCGCGATTCGCCCTTCAATGCATCTTGAGGCCCAATTCAACTGCCGAGACTCGAGAGCAATGCCGTGCTGCCCCTCCCAACTCGAATGGACACTGAACTTCCCTGGGGTCCCACGAGAGGCTCCCTGAGTTCCCCATCGTTATTCGAGAGAAACCCCACACGTCCACTGCAGCTCAAAAAAAAAAAAAGAAAAAAGAAAAAAAACCCACGAGATTCCCCCGTCATCCCAAGATTGGGCCCTTCTTTTCCTGCAGGGCCTAGAGAGCAATCCCGAGTCCTCTCTCAAAACTCCACAGGAGGCTTGACTCCCTTTTGGCCACTCAATTGGCTCCAAGAGATACCCGTCACAACTCGAGAGGAGAGTGGAGTTCTTTGCTTCCACTTAAGCGAGGCCTGACTCCCCGGGTGAACCTTGAAGGCAATCTGGAGATACGTGTCGCCACTGGAAAGGAACACGGAATTTGTGGACACATGCCTAGATGAGGTCTATTTGCCCTGCAGTGACTCGAGAGCCATCCCCGGCTCCCACTGGTAGCTCGAATGGAGATTGGACTTCCCTGCGCCAAATCCAGAGCTCCCTGAGAGGCTCCTCTCGTAACTCGAGAATCCCGCCGTAACTAGAGAAATATCACGAGGTTCTCCCATCATCGCGAGATGAGGCCCTTTCCTGCTGCAGCGTCTCAAGAGAAATCCCATGTTCCCTCATAAATTCGAAAAGGTACTTGAAACCTTCTATGCAACTCAAAAAGGTCTCTGACATACCGTTCTCATTCGAGAGGAACACCAAGTTTCCCCGCACAACTTAATCTGAGCCCCTTCTCCCTTCCTGATCTCTATACGAGGGTCGACTCGCCTGCTATGTCTGAAAAGGGATCCAGACCTTACCGTCGCACCTCAGGAAGAGGCAGGTCTCATGCTGAAATTCGAGAGGAAGCCTCGTGGGTCGTGCCACTTTAAGAAAGTCAACGATCTCCCTGTCCACTCAAGATAAGTCCCGATGCCCGGGCACCTCTTCGAATGTAACCCTGAGGATGAAGTCACAACACCAAGGGGAATGACACCCCCGTTGCATTGTCCAGAAAAAGGTGCAGGTTCCAAATAAAACTCAACAAGTGGCCTGTCACCCGGGGAAGAACTCCAGAGGCAAGCGGAGTTCCATTCCTCAACACAATACGAGGCCTGACTCTTTTGTTCCAATCTGCAGAGACCCTGGGATCGAAGTCAGAAATGGAGAGGAAGCCTGAGGTTCCGGCCTCAACTCGATATGAGGCCCTATTCATCCCTGCAGTGATACGTGAGGAATCCCAAGGTGCCCCTCGCAACGACAAAGGAGATCTGACTTCCCTGAGGAGACATGAGCGGTCCCCGAGGGTGACACGCAACTCGAGAGGAACCCTACGCTTCCCGCCACAACTCAAGGCAAACTACGAAATTATCCCCTTCATGCTTGAGGAGGCCATTTTACGCTGCAGCCTTTCCAAAGAAAGAGAACATTTGCCTTGGAACTAGAAAGGGTCCTCTACATGCTTTAGGAAACTCCAGAAGTTTCAAGATATACCCGTCCCAACTTGAGAAGAATGCTGAGTTTCCCTCCACAAGTCAAGAAGAGCCCCCCTTTCCCCGCCTCAACTTGAGATGAAGCCCTCTTCCTTTGCACTGACCCCAGTGGAGTCCCAAGAGGCCCCTCCAACTGGACAATATTCCTGACTTCCCATAAACACCCTGAGAACCTCCCTGAGGTCACTGTCACATATTGAGGGAAGCCAGGGTTTCCTGCTGCAACTCCAGAAAGACCTCGATATTCCCCCTTGAACGAATATTGAGGCCCGATTCCCCTGCCGTGACTCGAGAGCAATGCCGTGCTCCCCCTCACAACTCGAATGGAGACTGAACTTCCCTGGGGCCACACAAGAGGCTTCCTGAGTTCCCCGTTGTTACTCAAGAGAAACCACACAAGTCCCGCTGAAGCTCAAAAAAAAAACCATGAGATTCCCCCATCATCACAATATGACGCCCTTCTTTTCCTGCAGGGCCTAGAGAGCAATCCCGAGTCCTCTCTCAAAACTCTACAGGAGGCTTGACCCTTTTTAGGCCACTCAATTGGCTCCAAGAGATACCCGTCGCAACTCGAGAGGACAGCGGAGTTCTTTGCTTCCACTCGAACAAGGCCTGACTCCCCGGGTGAACCTTGAATGCAACCCTGAGATCCCTGTCGCCACTGGAAAGGGACACGGAATTTGTGGACACATGCCTAGATGAGGTCTATTTGCCCTGCAGTGACTCGAGAGCCATCCCCGGCTCCCACTCGTAACTCGAATGGAGATTGGACTTTGCTGCGCCAAATCAAGAGGCATCCTGAGTTCTCCATCGTTACTCGAGAATCCCGCCAGATACAGAGAAAAACCTTGAGGTTCCCCCGTCATCGCGAGATGAAGCCCTTTCCCCCTGCAGCATCTCAAGAGAAATCCCACGTTCCCTCTTTAAATTTTAAAAGGTACTTGATACCCTTGATGCACCTCCAAAAGTACCCAAACATACCGTTCTCATTCGAGAGGAACAACGAGTTTCCCAACACAACTTAATCTGAGCCCCTTCTCACCTCCTGATCACAACATGAGGGTCGATTCCCCTGCTTTGTCTGGAAGGGGATCCCAACCTTCACGTCCCACCTCAGGAGGAGGCCAGTCTCCCACTGAAACTCGTGTGTCATGCCACACTCCGAAAGACACCGATTTCCCTGTCCACTCAAGAAAGGTCCCAATGCCCAGGCACCTCTTCGAATGTAACCCTGAGGATGAAGTCACAACACGAAGGGACACTGACACCCCAGTTGCATGGTCCGTAAACAGCTGCAGGTTCCAAATACAACACAACAAGTGGCCTGTTACGTTGTGAACAACTCGAGAGGCAAGCGGGGTTCCAACCTCATCACAAGACAAAGCCTGACTCTCGTGTTCCAATCTGCAGAGACCCTGGGATTGAAGTCAGAAATGTAGAGGAAGCCTGAGGTCCTGGCCTCAACTTGAGAAGAGGCCCTATTCATCCCTGCAGCGATGCACAAGGAATCCCGAGGTGGCCCTCGCAATGTCAAAGGAGATCTGACTTCCCTCAGGAAACACAAGCGTTCCCCCAGGTCGACCGGCAACTCGAGAGGAACCTTAAGCTTCTCGCCACAACTCCAGGCAAACGACAAAATTCTTGCTTGCATGCTTGAGGAGGCCCTTTTACACTGCAGCGTTTCCAAAGAAAGACCACGTTTCCCCTGGAACTCATAAGGGTCCTCGACACGCTTTACGAAACTCCAGAAGTTTCCCGAGATACCCGTCCCCACTCGAGAGGAACGCTGAAATTCCTGCCGCAAGTCAAGAAGAGCCCCGTTGTACCTGCCTCAAGGCGAGATGAGAGTCGATTGTCCTGCTTCCCCTAGAAAGGAATGCCGACATCCCTGTCGCACCTCAAGAAGAGGCTGGTATCTACTTGACACTGGAGGGGAACCCGGGGGCCTTGTCACAATTCGAAAGCCACTGATATCCCCATTCCACTCGAGATCAGGCCTGATTTCCTTGCACCGGTTCGAATGTCAGCTGAGAGTCTCTCACAACACGAAGGAGTTCTGATGCCCTGGTTGTTAATCCAAAAACAGCCCCAGGTCCCAAATTCAACTCGGCTGGAGGCCTGAAATCCCTTTGACAACTCGAGGGGAGAGCAGAGTTCCATGCCTTCACACACGTCGAGACCTACCTCCCTGTTTGAAACGGCATCCACAGCCCGAGACCCATGTCAAAACAGGAGAGGAACCCTGAGGTTCCTGCCTCAACTCGCGATGAGGCGCCCTTCCATTGCACCAAAACCAGGGGAGTCCGAGAGGCCCCTCCAAGTCCACTGTATTCCTGACTTCCAATAGGCACAATGAGAAGCTCCCTGAGGTCACCGTTACAAGTTGAGGAAACCCAGGGTTTCCTGCCGTAATTCGAGAAAGACCTCAAAATTCCCCCTTCAGTGCATCTTGAGGCCGGATTCCCCTGCAGTGAATCAAGAGCAAAACCGCGCTCCCCCTTGCAACTCGAATGGAGACTGGACTTCCCTGGGACCACACGAGAGTCTCCCTTAGTTCCCCATGGTAACTCAAGGAAAACCCCAAACGTTGCACAGCAGCTTGAAAAAAACCACGAGATTTGCCTGTCATCACGAGATGAGGCCCTTCTTTTCCTGCAGGGCCAAGACAGCAATCCTGAGTCCTCTCTTAAAACTCCCAAGGAGGCTGGACTCCCTTTAGGCCACTCTATGGGCTCCAAGAGATACACGTTGCAACTGGAGAGGAGAGCGGATTTCTTTCCTTGCACTCGAGACGAGGCCTGACTCCCCAGTTGAACCCTGAATGTAACACCGAGATCCATGTTGCCATTGAAGACGAACACGTATATTCTGGACAAAAGCCTAGATGAGGTCTATTTGCCCTGCAGTGATATCCCCAGCACTCCCTCGCAACTCGAATGGAGATTGGACTTCCCTTTGGCAACACGAGAGGCTCCTTGAGTTCCCCGTCCTAACTTGAGAATCCCACCGCACCTCGAGAAAAACCACGAGGTTCCCCCGTCATCCTGAGATTAGGCCCCTTCCCACTGTAGAGTCTCAAGAGAAATCCCACGTTCCCTCTTGAAATACGAAACAGTACTTGACACCCTTGATCCAATTCAATAACTTCCTTGACTTACCGGTCTCACTCGAGAGGAACACCGAATTTCCCTGCACCACTTAATCTGAGCCCCTTCTCCCCTCCTGATCTCGACATGAGGGTTGATTCCCCTGCTTTGTCTGGAAAGGGATCCCGACCTTCCAGTTGCACCTCAGGAGGAGGATGGCCTCACGAAGAAATTCGAGAGGTAGCCTCGTGGCTCATGTCACATTCCGAAAGACACCAATTTCCCCATCCACTCTTGATAAGAACCCGATTCCCAGAAACCTCTTTGAATGTAACCTTGTGGATGAAGTCACAACACGAAGAGGCACTGACACCCCAGTTGCATAGTCCAGGAAAATTTGCAGGTTCCAAATACAACTCGACAAGTGGCCCGTCACCCCGAGAACAACTCGAGAGGCAAAGGGAGTTCCATTCCTCAACACAAGATGATGCCTGACTCTCCTGTTCCAACTCTACAGAGACCCTGCAATCGAAGTCAGAAATGGTGAGGAAACCTGAGGTTCCCACCTCAACTCGAGATGAGGCCCTCGTCCATTGCACCAAACCCAGTGGAGTCCCGAGAGCCCCTCCCAACTCCACAGTATTCCAGACTTCCAATAGGCACCCTGAGAAGCTCCCTGAGGTCACTGTCACAAGTCCAGGGAACACAGGGTTTCCTGCCAAAACTCGAGAAAGACCTCGAGATTCCCCCTTCAAAGCGTCTTGAGCCCTGATTCCCCTGCCGTGACTCGAGAGCAATGCCGCTATCCCCTTCGCAACTCGAATGGAGACTGGACTTCCATGGTGCCACAGGAGAGGCTTCCTGATATTGAAGTCGTTACTCGAGAGAAACCACACACGTTGCGTGGCAGCTCGAAAAAAACTACGAGATTCCCCCATCATTGTGAGATGAGGCCCTTCTTTTCCTGCAGGGCCTAGAGAGCAATCGCGAGTCCTCTCTCAAAACTCCACAGGAGGCTTGACTCCCTTTAGGCAACTCAATGAGCTCCAAGAGATACCCGTCGCAACTCGAGAGGACAGCTGTGTTGTTTGCTTCCGCTCGAGACGAGGCGTGACTAATGGGTGAAACTTGAATGCAACCCCGAGATGCCTGTCGCCACTGGAGAGGAACACGGAGTTTCTGGACAAAAGCCTAGATGAGGTCTATTTGCCCTGCAGTCATGCGAGAGCAAACCCCAGCTCCCCCTCACAACTCGAATGGAGATTGGACTTCCCTGGGGCAACACGAGAGGCTCCCTGAGGTCACTGTCGTAACTGGAGAATTCCGGCCAACTCTAGAAAAACCATGAGGTTCCCCTGGCATCGCAAGATGAGATCCTTTCACGCGGCAGCGTCTGAAGAGAATTCCCCCGTTCCCTCTTGTATTTCGAAACGGTACTTTACAACCTTGATTCAACTCCAAATGTTCCCCGACACAATGGTCTCACTCGAGAGGAACAGCAAATTTCCTGGCACAACTTAATCTGAGTCCTTTCTCCCCACTGATCTCAATCTGAGCGTCTCTTCCCCTGCTTTGTCTGGAAAGGGATCCTGACGTTCCCGTCACACCTCAGAGGGAGACTGCTCTCACATTGAAACTGGAGAGGAAGCCTCGTGGTGGTTACACATTCCAAAAGATACTGATTTCCCTGTTGACTCAAGATAAGTCCCGATGCCCGGGCACTTCTTCCAATGTAACCCAGAGGATGAAGTCACAACACGAAGGGGCACTGACACCCCAGTTGCATCGTCCAGAAAAACCCACAGGTTCCAAATACAACTCGACAAGTGTCCTGTCAACCAGAGAACAACTGGAGAGGCAAGCGGAGTTCCATTCCTCAACACAAGACGAGGCCTGACTCTCCTGTTCCAACTCTGCAGAGACCCTGCGATCAACGTCAGAAATGGAGAGGAACCCTGAGGTTCCCGCCTTAACTAGAATTGAGGCCCTCTTCCATTGCACCAAAGCCAGTGGAGTACCGAGTGGCTCCTTCCAACTTCATAGTATTCCTGACTTCCCATAGGCACCTTGAAAAGCTCCCTGAGGTCACGGTCAAATGCCAAGGGAATCCAGGGTTTCCTATTGCAACTTGAGAAAGACCTGGAGATACTCCTTTCAACGAGTCTTGAGCCAGATTCCCCTGCCGTGACTCGAGAGCAATGCCGCGCTCTCCCTCGAAACACGAATGGAGACAGGACTTCCCTGGAGCCACACGAGAGGCTCCCTGAGTTCCTCATCATAACTGGAGAGAAACCCCACACGTCGAGCAGCAGCTCGAAAAAAAACACGAGATTCCCCCGTCATCACGAGATGAGGCACTTCATTTCCTGCAGGGCCTAGATAGAAATCCCGAGTGCTCTCTCAAAACTCCACAAAAGGCTTGACTCCCTTTAGGCCACTCAATTGGCTCCAAGAGATACCCGTCACAACTCGAGAGGAGAGCGGAGTTTTTTGCTTCCACTCGAGCGAGGCCTGACTCCCCGGGTGAACCTTGAATGCAACCCCAAGATCCATTACGCCACTGGAGATGAACACAGAGTTTCTGGACACAACTGTACATGAGATCTATTTGCCCTACAGAGACTCAAGAGCAATCCCCAGCTCCCCCTTGCAACTCGAATGGAGATTGGACTTCCCTGGGGCAACATGACAGGCTCCCTGAGTTCCCCGTTGTAACTCGAGAATCCCACCACAACTCGAGAAAAACCATGAGTTTCCCGCATCATTGTGAGATGAGACCCCTTCCCGCTGCAGCGTCTCAAGAGAAATACCACGTTCCCTCTTGAAATTTGAAACAGTACTTGACACTCTTGATGCAACCCAAAAAGTCCCCCGACATACCGGTCTCACTCAAGAGGAACACCGAGTTTCCCGGCACCACTTAATCTGAGCCCCTTCTCCCCTTCTGATCTCGACATGAGGGTTGATTCCCCTGCTTTGTCTGGAAAGGGATCCCGACCTTCCTGTCGCACCTCAGGAGGAGGCCGGTCTCACCTTGAAACTTGAGAGGAAGCCTCATGGGTCGTGCCACTTTCCGAAAGACACTCATTTCCCCATCCACTCAAGATAAGTCCCACTACCGGGGCACCTCTTCAAATGTAACCCTGAAGATGAAGTCAAAACACGAAAGGGCACTGACACCCCCATTTCATTGTCTGGAAAAAGCCATAGGTTTCAAATAAAACTCGGCAAGTGGCCTGTCACCACGTGAACAACTCGAGAGGCAAGCAGAGTTCCATTGCTCAACACAGGACAAGGCCTGAATCTCCTGTTTCAACACTGCAGAGACCCTGTGATCGAAGTCAGAAATGGAGAGGAACGCTGAAGTTCCCGCCTCAACTCGATATGAGGCCCTATTCATCCCTGCAGCGATGCTTGAGGAATCCCGAGGTGCCCCTCACAATGCCAAAGGAGATCTGACTTCCCTGAGGAGACACGAGCGGTCCTCCTGGTGAACACGCAATTCCAGAGGAACCCTAAGCTTCCCACCAAAACTCCTAGAAAACTACGAAATTCTCCCCTGCACACTTAAGCAGATCCTTTTACGCTGCAGCATTTCCAGAGAAAGACCAGGTTTCCCTTGGAATCGAAAGGGTCCTTGAAATGCTTTACAAAATTCCAGAAGTTTCGCAAGATACCCATCCCCATTCGAGAGGAATGCTGAGTTTCCCGTCACAAGTCAGGAAGAGCCCAATTTTCCCCGCCTCAAGTTGAGATGAGGGTCGATTCCCCTGTTTCTCCTGGTTAGGAATGCCGATGTCCCCATCTCACCTCGAGAGGAGGCTGGTATCTACTTGACACCAGGGGGCAACCTGGGGGCCTTGTCACAATTTGAAAGCCACGTATTTCATCATCCACTCGAGATCAGGACTGATTTCCTTACACCGATTCGAATGTCAGCCGAGAATCAACTCAACATGAAGGGAGTTCTGATGCCCCAGTTGCTAATCTGAAAAGAGCCCCAGGTCCCAAATTCAAGTCTGCTGGAGGCCTGAAATCCCTTTGACAACTCGAGAGGAAAGCAGAGTTCCATTCCTCCACACATGTCCAGACCTGACTCCCTGTTTGAAATGGCATACACGGCCCGAGACCCACGTAAGAACAGGAGAGGAAACCTGAGGTTCCTGCCTCAACTCGAGATGAGGCCCTCTTCCATTGCACCAAACCCAGTGGAATCCCAAGAGACCCCTCCCAACCCAACAGTATTCCTGACTTCCCATAGGCACCCTGAGAAGCTCCCTAGGTTACCGTCACAAGTTGAGGGAACCCAGGGTTTCTTGCCGCAACTCGAGAAAGACCTCAAGATTCCACCTTCAATGTGTCTTGAGGCCCGATTCCACTGTCATGACTCGAGAACAATGCCGCCCTCTGGGTCACAAATCAAATGGAGACTGGACATCCCTGGGGCTACACGAGAGGCTCCCTGAGTTCCTCATCTTAACTCGAGAGAAACACCACATGTTGTGCCACAGCTGAAGAAAAACAACAAGCTTCCCCCATCATCGCGAGATGAGGCCCTTCTTTTCCTGCAGTGCCTAGAGAGCAATCTCGAGTCCTCTCTCAAAACTCCACAGGAGGCTTGACTCCCTTTAGGCCACTCAATGGGCTCCAAGAGATACCCGTCGCAACTCGAGAGGAGCACAGAGTTCTTTATTCCACTCGAGACAAGGCCTGACTCGCCAGGTGAACCTTGAATTCAACCCGAGATCCCTGTCGCCACTAGAGAGGAACAAGGAGTTTCTGGACACAAGCCGAGATGAGGTCTATTTGCCCTGTATTGACTCGAGAGCAATCCACAGCTCCCCCTCGCAACTCGAATGGAGACTGGACATCCCTGAGGCCACACGAGAGGTTCCCGGGGTTACCCGTCGTAACTCAGGAATCCCGCCCCAACTCGAGGAAAACCACGAGGTTCCCCCGTCATTGCGAGATGATGCCCTTTCCCAGTGCAGCGTCTCTAGATAAATCCCACGTTCTCTCTTGAAAATCGAAACGGTATTTGACACTTTTGAATCAACTCAAGAAGTTCCCCAACATACCATTCTCCCTCAAGAGGAACACAGAGTTTCCCGGCACAACTTAATCTGAGCCCTTTTTCCCCTCCTGATCTCGACATGAGGGTCGATTCCTCTGCTTTGTCTGAAAAGGGATCCCGACCTTCCCGTCGCACCTCAGGAAGAGGCCGGTCTCATACTGAAACGCGAGAGGAAGACTCGTGGGTCATACCACATTCCGAAAGACACCGATTTCCCCATCCACTCAAGATAAGTCCTGATGCCTGGGCACCTATTCGAATGTAACCCTGAGGATGAAGTCACAACATGAAGGGGCACTGACACCCAAGTTGCATCGTCCCGAAAAAGCCTCGGGTTCTAAATACAACTCGACAAGTGGCCTGTCACCCCGTGATCAACTCCAGAGGCAAGTGGAGCCCCATTCCTCAACACAAAACGAGGCCTGACTCTCCTGTTCCAACTCTGCAGAGACCGTGCTATCAAAGTAAGAAATGCAGAGGAACCCTGAGGTTCCCACCTCAGTCGAGATGAGGCCCTATTCAACCCTGCAGCGATGGGCAAGGAATCCAGAGATGCCCGTCGCAATGCCTAAGGAGATCTGACTTCCCTGAGGAGACACGAGTGGTCCCCCAGGTCGACACACAACTCTAGAGGAACCCTCAGCTCCCTGCCCCAACTCCACACTAACTAAGAAATTCTCCCCTCCTCCTTGAGGAGTCCATTTTACACTGCAGCGTTTCCGAAGAAAGCCCACGTTTCCCTTGGAACTTGAAAGGGTCCTTGGCACACTTTACCAAAAATGAAAGCAGAGTTCCATGCCTCCACACACGTCGAGACCTGACTCACTGTTTGAAGTGGCATACACAGCCCGAAAGCCACATCGGAACAGGCGAGGAACACTGAGATTCCCCCATCAACTCGAGATGAGGCCCTCTTCCATTGCACCAAACCCAGTGGAGTACCGAGAGGCCCCTCCCAACACCACAGTATTCCAGACTTCCCATAGGCACCCTGAGAAGCCCCCTGAGGTCACCGTCACAAGTCTAGGAAACCCAGGGTTTCCTGCTGCAACTCGAAAAAGACCTTGAGATTCCTTCTTCAACGTGTCTTGAGGCCCGATTTCCCTGCTGTGACTCAAGAGCAATGTAGTGCACCCCATCGCAACTGGAATTGAGACTGGACTTCCCTGGGGCCACACGAGAGGCTCCCTGAGGTCCCTGTTGTAACTCAAGAGAAACCCCACACTCGCACCGCAGCTCGAAAAAAACCACGATATTGGCCCGTCATCGTGAGATGAGGCCCTTCTTTTCCTGCAGGTCATAGACAGCAATCCTCAGTCCTCTTTCAAAACTCCACAGGAGGCTTGACATCCTTTAGGCCACTCAAGGGGCTCCAAGAAATACCCATCGCAACTCGAGGAGAGCGGAGTTCTTTGCTTCCACTGGAGACGAGGACTGACTCCCTGAGTGAAGCCTGAATGCAACCACGAGATCCCTGTCATCACTGGGAGGAACATGTAGTTTCTGGACACAACCCTAGAGGAGGCCTATTTGCCCTGCAGTGTTTCGAGACCAATCCCCAGCTCCACCTCGAGACTCGAATGGAGATTGGACTTCCCTGGGGCAACACGTGAGGCTCCCGGAGTTCCCCGTGAAACCTCTGAATCCCACCGCAACTCGAAAAATACCACAAGGGTTCTCCCGTTATCAGGAGATGAGGCCATTTCCTGCTGTAGAGTCTCGAGAGAAATCTCACGTTCCCTCTTGAAATTCAAAACGGTACTTGACACCCTTGATGCACCTCAAAAAGTTCCCCGACATACCGGTCTTTCTCGAGAGGAACACCGAGTTTCCCGGCACCACTTAATCTGAGCCCCTTCTCCCCTCCTGATCTCGACATGAGGGTCGATTCCCCTGCTTTGTCTGGAAGGGGATCCCGACCTTCATGTCCCACCTCAGGAGGAGGCCGGTCTCACACTGAAACTCGAGAGGTAGCCTCGTGGGTCGTGCCACATTTCAAAAGACACCGATTTCCTCGTCCACTCAAGAAAGGTCACGATACCTGGGCACTTATTCAAATGTAACCCTGAGGATGACCTCACAACACGAAGGTCACTGACACTCCAGTTGCATCATCTGGAAAAACAAGCAAGTTCCAAATACAACTCGACAAGTGGCCTGTCACCACGTAAACAACTCGAGAGGCCAGCGGAGTTCCAACCTCATCACAGGACCAGGCCTGACTTTCCTGTTCCAACTCTTCAGAGACCCTGCAGTCCAAGTCAGAAATGGGGAGGAACACTGAGGTTCACGCCTTATCTCCAGATGAGGCCCTATTCATCCCTGCAGCGATGCGCGAGGAATCCCGAGGTGGCCCTCACAAAGCCAAAGGAGATCTGACTTCCCTGAGGAAACAAAAGCGGTACCCCAGGTCGACAGGCAACTCGAGAGGAACACTAAGCATCCCGCCACAACTCCATGCAAACGACGAAATTCACGCCTGCACGCTTAAGGAGGCCCTTTTATGCTGCAGTGTTTCCAAAGAAAGCCCACGTTTCCCTAGGAACTCGAAAGGGTCCTCGACATGCTTTACAAAACTCCAGAAGTTTCCCAAGATACCCGTCACCACTCGAGAAGAATGCTGCGTTTCCCGCCACAAGTCAAGAAGGGCCCCGTTTTCCCCACCTCAAGTCGAGATGAGGGTGGTTTGCCCTGCTTTGCGTGGAAAGGAATGCCGATGTCACCATCACACCTCGAGAGGAGGCTGGTATCTACTTGACACTGGAGGGGAACCCGGGGGCTTTGTCACAATTCGAAAGCCACTGATTTCCCCATCCACTCGAGATCAGGCCTGATTTCCTTGCTCCGATTCGAATGTCAGCCGAGTGTCAACTCAAACACGAAGGAGTTCTGATGCCGTGGTTGTTAATCCAAAAACAGCCCCAGGTCCCAAATTCAAGTCGGCTGGAGGCCTGAAACCCCTTTGACAACTAAAGACGAAAGCAGAGTTCCATGCCTTCACACACATAGAGACCCACCTCCCTGTTTGAAAAGGCATACATAGCCCGAGACCCACGTCAAAACAGGAGAGGAAACCTGAGGTTCCTGCCTAAACTCGAAATGAGGCGCTCTTCCATTGCACCAATCACAGTGGAGTCTGAGAGGCCCCTCCCAAGTCCACAGTATTCCTGATTTCCAATAGGCACGAGAAGCTACCTGAGGTCACCGTCACAAGTCGAGGAAACCCAGGTTTTCCTGCCGCAACTCGAGAAAGACCTTGAAATTCCCCCTTTAATGCGTCTTGAGGCCAGATTCCCCTGAAGTGATTCGAGAGCAATCCCCAGCTCCCCCTCTCAACTCGAATGGAGACTGGAATTCCCTGGGGCAACACGAGAGGCTCCCTGAGTTCCCTGTCATAACTGGAAGAAAACCCCACACGTTGAGCCACAGCTCGAAAAAAAACCACGAAATTCGCCCGTCATAGCGAGATGAGGCCTTCTTTTCCTGCAGGGCCTAGAGCGCAATCCCGAGTCCTCTCTGAAAACTCCACAGGAGGCTTGACAACATTTAGGCCACTCTATGGGCTCCAAGAGATACCCATTGCAATGGGACAAGAGAGCGGAATTCTTTGCTTCCACTCGAGACGAGGTCTGACTCCTAGGGTGAATCTTGAATGTAACACCGAGATCCCTGTTGCCATTGGAGAGGAACACAGATTTTCTAAACAAAAGCCTAGATGAGGTTTATTTGCCGTGCAGTGACTGGAGAGCAATCCCCAGCTCCCCCTAGCAACTCGAATGGAGATTGGACATCCTTGGGGCAACACGAGAGGCTCCCTGAGTTCCCCGTCATAACTCGAGAATCCTGCTGCAACTTGAGAAAACCAGGAGGTTCCCCCGTCATCATGAGATGAGGCCTCTTCCCGCTGCAGTGTCTGAAGAGAAATCCCACTTTCCCTCTTGAAATTCGAAATAGTACTTGACACCCTTGATGCAACCCAAAAAGCCCCACAACATACCAATCTCACTCGAGAGGAACACCGCATTTCCCAGGACCACTTAATCTGAACCCCTTCTCCCCTCCTGATCTCGACATGAGGGTCGATTCCCCTGCTTTGTCTGGAAAGGAAGGAGGAGGCCGGTCTCACAAAAAAATTCGAGAAGCAGCCTCGTGGTTCGTGCCACATTCCAAAAGACACCGATTTCCCTGTCCATTCTTGATAAGAACCAGATGCCCGGACACCTTTTTGAATGTAACCCTGTGGATGAAGTCACAACATGAAGGGGCACCGACACCCCAGTTGCATCATCTGGAAAAACCCGCAGGTTCCCAATACAACTCAACAAGTGGATTGTCACCCAGTGAACAACTCGAGAGGCAAGCGGAGTTCCATTCCTCAACAAAAGATGAGGCCTGACTCTCCGGTTCCAACTCTGCAGAGACCCTGCGCTGCAAGTCAGAAATGGAGAGGAACCCTGAGGTTCTCACTTTAAGTCCAGATGAAGCCATCTTCCATTGCACCAAACCCAGTGGAGTCCCGAATGGCACCTCCCAACTCCACAGTATCCCTGATTTCTCATAGCCACCCTGAGAAGTTCCCTGAGGTCACCAGCACAAGTCGAGGGAACCCAGAGTTTCCTGCAGCAACTCAAGAAAGACCTCGAGATTCCTATTTCAATGCCTCTTGAGGCCTGATTCCGCTACCGTGACTCGAGAGCAATGCCGTGCTCCCCCTCGCAATTCGAATGGAGACTGGATTTCCCTGGTGCCACACGAGAGGCTCCCAGAGTTCTCCGTCGTAACTCGTGAGAAACCAAACACTCGCACAGCAGCTCGAAAAATTACCATGAGATTAATCCACTTTCGTGAGATGAGGCCCCTATTTTCCTGCAGGGCCTAGAGAGCAATCCCCAGTCCTTTCTCAAAACTCCACAGGAGGCTTGACACCCTTCAGGCCACTGTATGGGCTCCAAGAGATACCCGTTGTAATTGGAGAAGAGAGCAGAATTCTTTGCTTCCACTCGAGACGAGGCCTGACTCCCCGGGTGAACCTTGAATGTAACACCGAGATCCCTGTTGCAATTGGAAAGGAACACGGATTTTCTGGACAAAAGCCTAGATGAGGTCTATTTGCCCTGCAGTGACACGAGAACAATCCCCAGCTTCCATTGCAACTCGAATGGAGATTGGATTTCCCTGGGCCAACACGAGAGGCATCCTGAGTTCCCTGTCGTAAGTCGAGAATCCGGTCGCAACTTGAGAAAAACCACAAGGTTCGCCCGTCATCGCGAGATGAAGCCCTTTCCTGCTACAGCGTCTCAAGAGAAATCCCACATTCCCTCTTGAAATTCAAAACAGTACTTGACACCCTTGATCCAATTCAAAAAGTTCCCCCAACAAACCGGTCTCACTCGAGAGAAACACCGATTTTCCCGGCACCACTTAATCTGAGCCCCTTCTCCCGTCCTGATCTCAAAATGAGGGTCGATTCCCCTGCTGCATCTGGAAAGGGATCCCGACCTTCCTGTTGCACCTCAGGAAGAGGCCGGTCTCACAAAGAAATTCAAGGTAGCCTCGTGGGTCAGGCCACATTCCGAAAGACACTGGTTTCCCCCTCCACTCTTGATAAAAACCCGATGCCCAGATACCTCTTGAATGTAACCCTGTGGATGAGGTCACAACACAAGGGGCACTGACACCCCAGTTGCATCGTCCGGAAAAACCCACAAGTTCCAAATACAACTCGACAAGTGGCCTGTCACCCTGTGAACAACTCGAGCGGCAAGTGGAGTTCCATTCTTCAACACAAGACGAGGCCTGACTCTCCTGTTCCCACTTTGCAGAGACTCTGCGATCAAAGTCAGAAATGGAGAGGAACCCTGAGGTTCCCGCCTCAACTCGAGATGAGGCCCTCTTCCATTGCACCAAACCCAGTGGCATCCCGAGAAGGCCCTCCCAACTCTACAGTATTCCTGACTTCTCAGAGGCACCCTGAGAAGCTCCCTGAGGTCACCAGCACAAGTGGAGGGAACCCAGGGTTTCCTGCCACAACTCAAGAATGACCTTGAGATTCCTTCTTCAATGCGTCTTGAGGCCGGATTCCACTACCATGACTTGAGAGCAATGCCACGCTCCCCCTCACATCTCAAATGGAGACGGGATTTCCCTCGTGCCACACGAGAGGCTCCCTGAGTTCTCCATCGTACCTCGTGAGAAACCACACACTTGCACAGCAGCTCAAAAAAAAAACCACGAGATTCCTCCCCTTTCGTGAGATGAGGCCCTTCTTTTCCTGCAGGGCCTAGAGAGCAATCCCGAGTCCTCTCTGAAAACTCCACAGGAGGCTTGACAACATTTAGGCCACTCTATGGGCTCCAAGAGATACCCATTGCAATGGGACAAGAGAGCGGAATTCTTTGCTTCCACTCGAGACGAGGTCTGACTCCTAGGGTGAATCTTGAATGTAACACCGAGATCCCTGTTGCCATTGGAGAGGAACACAGATTTTCTAAACAAAAGCCTAGATGAGGTTTATTTGCCGTGCAGTGACTGGAGAGCAATCCCCAGCTCCCCCTAGCAACTCGAATGGAGATTGGACATCCTTGGGGCAACACGAGAGGCTCCCTGAGTTCCCCGTCATAACTCGAGAATCCTGCTGCAACTTGAGAAAACCAGGAGGTTCCCCCGTCATCATGAGATGAGGCCTCTTCCCGCTGCAGTGTCTGAAGAGAAATCCCACTTTCCCTCTTGAAATTCGAAATAGTACTTGACACCCTTGATGCAACCCAAAAAGCCCCACAACATACCAATCTCACTCGAGAGGAACACCGCATTTCCCAGGACCACTTAATCTGAACCCCTTCTCCCCTCCTGATCTCGACATGAGGGTCGATTCCCCTGCTTTGTCTGGAAAGGAAGGAGGAGGCCGGTCTCACAAAAAAATTCGAGAAGCAGCCTCGTGGTTCGTGCCACATTCCAAAAGACACCGATTTCCCTGTCCATTCTTGATAAGAACCAGATGCCCGGACACCTTTTTGAATGTAACCCTGTGGATGAAGTCACAACATGAAGGGGCACCGACACCCCAGTTGCATCATCTGGAAAAACCCGCAGGTTCCCAATACAACTCAACAAGTGGATTGTCACCCAGTGAACAACTCGAGAGGCAAGCGGAGTTCCATTCCTCAACAAAAGATGAGGCCTGACTCTCCGGTTCCAACTCTGCAGAGACCCTGCGCTGCAAGTCAGAAATGGAGAGGAACCCTGAGGTTCTCACTTTAAGTCCAGATGAAGCCATCTTCCATTGCACCAAACCCAGTGGAGTCCCGAATGGCACCTCCCAACTCCACAGTATCCCTGATTTCTCATAGCCACCCTGAGAAGTTCCCTGAGGTCACCAGCACAAGTCGAGGGAACCCAGAGTTTCCTGCAGCAACTCAAGAAAGACCTCGAGATTCCTATTTCAATGCCTCTTGAGGCCTGATTCCGCTACCGTGACTCGAGAGCAATGCCGTGCTCCCCCTCGCAATTCGAATGGAGACTGGATTTCCCTGGTGCCACACGAGAGGCTCCCAGAGTTCTCCGTCGTAACTCGTGAGAAACCAAACACTCGCACAGCAGCTCGAAAAATTACCATGAGATTAATCCACTTTCGTGAGATGAGGCCCCTATTTTCCTGCAGGGCCTAGAGAGCAATCCCCAGTCCTTTCTCAAAACTCCACAGGAGGCTTGACACCCTTCAGGCCACTGTATGGGCTCCAAGAGATACCCGTTGTAATTGGAGAAGAGAGCAGAATTCTTTGCTTCCACTCGAGACGAGGCCTGACTCCCCGGGTGAACCTTGAATGTAACACCGAGATCCCTGTTGCAATTGGAAAGGAACACGGATTTTCTGGACAAAAGCCTAGATGAGGTCTATTTGCCCTGCAGTGACACGAGAACAATCCCCAGCTTCCATTGCAACTCGAATGGAGATTGGATTTCCCTGGGCCAACACGAGAGGCATCCTGAGTTCCCTGTCGTAAGTCGAGAATCCGGTCGCAACTTGAGAAAAACCACAAGGTTCGCCCGTCATCGCGAGATGAAGCCCTTTCCTGCTACAGCGTCTCAAGAGAAATCCCACATTCCCTCTTGAAATTCAAAACAGTACTTGACACCCTTGATCCAATTCAAAAAGTTCCCCCAACAAACCGGTCTCACTCGAGAGAAACACCGATTTTCCCGGCACCACTTAATCTGAGCCCCTTCTCCCGTCCTGATCTCAAAATGAGGGTCGATTCCCCTGCTGCATCTGGAAAGGGATCCCGACCTTCCTGTTGCACCTCAGGAAGAGGCCGGTCTCACAAAGAAATTCAAGGTAGCCTCGTGGGTCAGGCCACATTCCGAAAGACACTGGTTTCCCCCTCCACTCTTGATAAAAACCCGATGCCCAGATACCTCTTGAATGTAACCCTGTGGATGAGGTCACAACACAAGGGGCACTGACACCCCAGTTGCATCGTCCGGAAAAACCCACAAGTTCCAAATACAACTCGACAAGTGGCCTGTCACCCTGTGAACAACTCGAGCGGCAAGTGGAGTTCCATTCTTCAACACAAGACGAGGCCTGACTCTCCTGTTCCCACTTTGCAGAGACTCTGCGATCAAAGTCAGAAATGGAGAGGAACCCTGAGGTTCCCGCCTCAACTCGAGATGAGGCCCTCTTCCATTGCACCAAACCCAGTGGCATCCCGAGAAGGCCCTCCCAACTCTACAGTATTCCTGACTTCTCAGAGGCACCCTGAGAAGCTCCCTGAGGTCACCAGCACAAGTGGAGGGAACCCAGGGTTTCCTGCCACAACTCAAGAATGACCTTGAGATTCCTTCTTCAATGCGTCTTGAGGCCGGATTCCACTACCATGACTTGAGAGCAATGCCACGCTCCCCCTCACATCTCAAATGGAGACGGGATTTCCCTCGTGCCACACGAGAGGCTCCCTGAGTTCTCCATCGTACCTCGTGAGAAACCACACACTTGCACAGCAGCTCAAAAAAAAAACCACGAGATTCCTCCCCTTTCGTGAGATGAGGCCCTTCTTTTCCTGCAGGGCCTAGAGAGCAATCCCGAGTCCTCTCTCAAAACTCCACAGGAGGCTTGACTCCCTTTAGGCCACTCTATGAGCTCCAAGAGATACCCGTCACAACTGGAGATGAGAGCGGAATTCTTTGCTTCCTCTTGAGACGAGGCCTGACTCCCCGGGCAAACCTCGAATGTAACACGGAGATCCCTGTTGCCATTGGAGAGGAACACGGATTTTCTGGACAAAAGCCTAGATGAGGTCTATTTGCCCTGCAGTGACACGAGAACAATCCCCAGCTTCCATTGCAACTCGAATGGAGATTGGATTTCCCTGGGCCAACACGAGAGGCATCCTGAGTTCCCTGTCATAAGTCGAGAATCCAGTCGCAACTTGAGAAAAACCACGAGGTTCCCCCATCATCGTGAGATGAAGCCCTTTCCCGCTGCAGCCTCTCAAGAGGAATCCGACGTTCCCTATTGAAATTCGAAACGGTACTTGACACCTTTTATTCAACCAAAAAAGTTCCCGGGACATACTGGGCTCACTTGACAGGAACACAGAGTTTCCTGGTACCACTTAATCTGAGCCCCTTCTCCCCTCCTGATCTCAACTGAGGGTCTATTCCTCTGCTGTGTCTGGAAAGGGATCCTGACCTTCTGGTCGCACATCAGGAGGAGGCTGGTCTCACAAAGTAATTCGAGAGGTAGCCTCATGGGTCGTGCCACATTCCGATAGACACCAATTTCCCCATTCACTCTTGATAAGAACCCGATGCCCAGGCACCTCTTGAAATGTAACTCTGTGGATGAAGTCACAAAAGGAAGGGGCACTGACACCCCAGTTGCATCGTCCGGAAACAGCCGCAGGTTCCAAATACAACTCTACATGGGTCTGTCATCCCGTGAACAACTCTAAAGTCCAGCGGAGTTCCAACCTCATCACAAGACGAGGCCTGACTCTCCTGTTCCAACTCTGCAGAGACCCTGCGATCCAAGTCAGAAATGGAGAGGAAGACTGAGGTTCCCACCTCATCTCGAGATGAGGCTCTATTTATCCTTTCAGTGATGCATGAGGAATCCCGAGGTGGTGCTCGCAATGCCAAAGAAGATCTGAGTTCCCTGAGGAAACACGAGCAGTCCCCCAGGTCGACAAACAACTCAAGAAGAACCCTAATCTTCCCGCCACAACTCCACACAAACTACGAAATTCTCACCTGCATGCTTGAGGAGGCCCTTTTACGCTGCAACGTTTCCAAAGAAAGCCCACGTTTCCCTTGGAACCCAAAAAGTCCTAGACACGCATTACGAAACTCCAGAAGTTTCCCGAGATACTCGTTCCCACTCGAGAGGAACGCTGAAATTTCTGCCACAAATCAAGAAGTGCACTGTTTTCTCCGCTTCAAATTGAGATGAGGGTCGATTGCCCTGCTTCGACTGGAAAGGAATGTCGACGTCCCATCGCACCTCAAGAGGAGGCTGGTATCTACTTGAACTGGTGGGGAACACGGAGGCCGTGTCACAATTCGAAAGCCACTGATTTCCCCATCCACCCGAGATCAGGCCTGATTTCCTTGCACCGATTTGAATGTCAGCCGAGAATCCACTCAGAACACGAAGGAGTTCTGATGCCCTGGTTGTTAATATGAAAAGAGCCCCAGATACCAAATTCAACTCGGCTGGAGGCCTGAAACCTCTTTGACAACTCGAGAGAAAATCAGAGTTCCATGCCTTCACACACGTGAAGAGACCTACCTTCCTGTTTGAAACAACAAACACAGCCCGAATCCCACATCAAAACAGGAGAGGAAATCTGAGATTTTCGCCTCAACTCGAGATGAGGTGCTCTTCCATTGCAACAAACCCAGTGCAGTCCGAGAGGCCCCTTTCAAATTCACAGTCCTCCTGACTTCCGATAGGCACAATGAGAAGCTCCCTGAGGTCACCGTTACAAGACGAAGAAACCCAGGGTTTGCTGCCGCAACTCGAGAAAGACCTCGAGATTCCCCCGTCATCGCGAGATGGGGCCCTTCTTTCCTGCAGGGCCTAGAGAGCAATCCCGAGTCCTCTCTAAAAATTCCTCAGGAGGCTTGACTCCCTTTAGGCCACTTAGTCGGCTCCAAGAGATCCCCGAGGCGACTCGAGAGGAGATCGGAGTACTTTGCTTCCACTGGAGACGAGGCCTGACTCCCTGGGTGAGTCTGGAATGCAACCCCGAGATCCCTGTCACCCCTGAGAGGAACTAGTTTCTGGACACAAGCCTAGATGAGTTTTATTTGTCTTGTGGTGACTCAATAGAAATCCCCAGCTCTCCCTCACAACTCGAATGGAAAATTGGACTTCCCTGGGCCAAGATGAGAGACATCCTGAGTTCCCTGTCGTAACTCGAGAATCCCACTGGAATTCGTGAAAAACCATGAGGTTCACCCGCAATCCCAAGACGAAGCCCTTTCCCGCTACAGCATCTCAAGAGAAGTCCCACGTTCTGTCTTGAAGTTCGAAACGATACTTGACAGCCTTGATTCGACCCAAAAAGTTCCCCGACATACCAGTCTCACTCAAGAGGAACACCGAGGTTCCCGGCACCACATCATCTGAGCCCCTTTTCCCCTCCTGATCTCGACAGGAGGGTCGAGTCCACTACTTTGTCTGGAAGGGGATACCGACCTTCCCGTCACACCTCAGGATGAGGCTGGTCTCACAAAGAAATTCGAGTCATAGCCTAGTGGGTGGTGCCACATTCTGAAAGACCGCAATCTCCCGATCCACTCTTGAAAAGAACCCAATGCCCAGACTCCTTGTTGAATGCAACTTTGTGGATGAAGTCACAACACGAAGGAGCACTGATACCCCAGTGCCTCGTCCGGAAAAATCCACAGGTTCCAAATACAGCTCAAAAAGTGGCCTGTCACCCCGTGAACAACTCGAGAGGCAAGCGGATTTCCATTCCCCAACACAAGATGAGGCCTGACTGTCCTGTTCCAACTCTGCAGGGACCCTGCGATTGAGGTCAGAAATGGAAAAGGACCCTGAGGTTCCTGCCTCAACTCGAGATGAGGCCCTCTTCCATTGCACCAAACCCAGTGGAGTTGCGAGAGGCCCCTCCCAACTCCACAGTATCCCTGATTCTCAGAGGAACCCTGTGAAACTCCCTGAGGTCACCGGCACAAGTCGAGGGAACTCAGGGTTTCCTGCCGCAACCCGAGAAAGAACTCGAGAGTCCTTCTTCAATGCGTCTTGAGGCCCGATTCCCCTACCATGACTCTAGAGCAATGCCGCACTCCCCCTTGCAACTCGAATGGAGACTTGAGTTCCCTGGCGCCACACGAGAGGCTCCCTGATTTCCTCGTCGTTCCTCGCGAGAAACCCCACACTGGCGCCGCCGCTTGAGAAAAACCACGAGACTCCCCCGTCATCGTGAGATGAGGCCCTTTCCCAATACAGCGTCTCAAAATAAGTCCCACGTTCCATCTTGAAGTCCGAATCGGTACTTGGCACACTTGATGTGACCCAAAATGTTCCCCGACATACCGGTCTCACTCGAGAGGAACACTGAGGTTCCCGGCGCCACTTCATCTGAGCTCCTTCTCCCCTCCTGATCTCGACAGGAGGGTCGATTCCCCTGCTTTGTCTGAAAGGGGATCCCAGCCTTCCCGTTGCATCTCAGGATGAGGCCGGTCTCATGAAAAAATTTGAGGCGTAGCCTCGTGGGTTGTGCTACATTCCGAAAGACCCTGATTTCCCGTTCCACTCTTGATAAGAATCCGATGCCTGGACACCTCTTCGAATGCAACCCTGTGGATGAAGTCATAACACGAAGGGGCACTGAAAGCCAAGTGCGTCGGCTGGAAAAACCACAGGTTCCAAGTCTGTTCGAAAAGTGGCCTGTCACCCCGTGAACAACTCAGGAGTCAAGGGGAGTTCCATTCCTCAACACAAGAGGAGGCCTGACTCTATTGTTCCAACTTTGCAGGGACCCTGAGATCGAAGTCAGAAATGGAGAGGAACCCTGAGGTTCCTGCCTCAACTCGAGATGAGGCCCTCTTCCATTGCACTAAATGCAGTGGAGTCCCGAAAGGTCCCTCCCAACTCCACAGTATTCCTGACTTCTCAGAGGCACCCTGAGAAGCTCCCTGAAGTCACCCACAAAAGTCGAGGGAAACCAGGGTATCCTACTGCAACCCGTGTAAAACCTCGAGAGTCCTTCTTCAACGTGTCTTGAGGCCTGATTCCCCTACCATGACTCGAGAGCAATGCCGGGCTCTCCCTGGCAACTAGAATGGAGACATGAATTCCCTGGAGCCACACAAGAGACTCCCTGATTTCCCCGTCGTACCTCGTGAGAAACCCCACACTGGCGCCACAGGTCGAAGAGAATCACGAGATTCCCCCGTGATCGCGAGATAGGGCCCTTTTTTTTCCAGCAGGGCCTAGAGGGCAATCCCGAGTCCTCTCTCAAAACTCCACAAGAGGCTTGACTCCCTTTAGGCCACTCAGTGGGCACCAAGAGATACCCGTCACGACTTGAGAGGAGAGTGGAATTCTTTGCTTCCACTTGAGACCAGGCCTGATTCCCCGGTGAGTCTGCAATGCAACCCCGAGATCCCTGTCGTCCCTGGAGAGGAATATTAGTTTCTGGACACAAGCCTAGATGAGGTCTATTTGCCCTGCAGTGACTCGAGAGTAATCCCCAGCTCTCCCTCGCAACTCAAATGGAAGATTGCACTTCCCTGGGGCAACACAAGAGGCATCCTGAGTTCCCCGTCATAACTCGAGAATCCCGCCGAAACTCGAGAACAACCACGAGGTTCCCCTGTCATCGAAAGATGAAGCCCTTTCCCGTTACAGCGTCTCAAGAGAAGTCCTACGTTCCGTCTTGAAGTTCGAAATGGTACTTGGCACCCTTGATGCGACCCAAAAAGTCCCCAACATACAGGTCTCACTCCAGAGGAACACCGAGGTTCCCGGCACCACTTCCTCTGAGCCCCTTCTCCCTTCCTGATCTCGACAGGAGGGTCGATTCCCCTGCTTTGTGTGGAAGGGGATGCCGACCTTCCCGTCGCATCTCAGGATGAGGCCGTTCTCACGAGGGAATTCGAGACGTGGCCTCGTGGGTGGTGCCACATTCCGAAGGTCCCCGATGTCCCAGTCCACTCTTGATAAGAACCCAATGCCCGGACACCTCTTTGAATGCAACACTGTGGATGAAGTCGGAACACAAAGGGGCACTGACAACCCCGTGCATGGTCGGGAAAAACCCGCAGGTTCCAAATACAGCTCAACAACTGGCCTGTCACCCCGTGAACAACTCGAGCAGCAAGCGGAGTTCCATGCCTCAACACAAGACGAGGCCTGCCTCTCCTGTCCCAACTCTGCAGGGACCCTGGCATCGGAGTCAGAAATGCAGAGAAACCCTGAGGTTCCTGCCTCAACTCGTGACGAGGCCCTCTTCCATTGCACCGAACACAGTGGAGTCTGGAGAGGCCCCTCCCAACTTCAGAGTATCCCTGACTTCTCAGAGGCACCCTGAGAAGCTCCCTGAGGTCACCGGCACAAGTCAAGGGAACCCAGGGTTTCCTGCCTCAACCCGAGAAAGACCTCGAGAGTCCTTCTTCAACCTGTTTCGACGCCCGATTCCCCTACCATGACTCGAGAGCAATGACGCGCTTCCCCTTGCCCCTCGCATGGAGACCCGAGTTCCCTGGCGCCCCACGAGAGGCTCCTGAACTCCCCGTCGTACCTCGTGGGAAACCCCACACTGGCGCCGCAGCTCGAGGAAACCCACGAGGCGCCTAGTCATTGCAAGATGAAGGCTTTTCCCCCAAAGGAGTCTCAAGGGAAGTCCCACGTTCCGTCTTAAAGTTCGATACGGTACTTGGCAGCCTTGATGCGACCCACAAAGTTCCCCAACATACCGGTCTCCCTCGAGAGGAACACCGAGGTTTCTCGGCACCACTTCCTCTGAGCCACTTCTCCCCTCCTGATTTCGACAAGAGGGTCGATTCCCCTGCTTTGTCTGGAAGGGGTTCCCGACCTTCCCGTCGCCCTTCAGGATGAGGCCGGTCTCAAGAGGGAATTCGAGACGGAGCCTCGTGTGCGGTGTCACCTTCTGAAACACCCTTATTTCCCGGTCCGTTCTTGACAAGAACCCCATGCCAGTACACCTCTTCAAACGCCACCCTGTGGATGAAGTCGCAACACGTAGGGGCACTGACACCCCTGTGCATCATCTGGAGAAACCCGCAGGTTTCAAATACAGCTAGACAAGTGGCCTGTCACCCCGTGAAAATCTCGAGAGGCAAGCAGAGTTCCATGCCTCAACCCAAGACGAGGCCTGCCTCTCCTGTCCCAACTCTGCAGGGACCCTGCGATCGGAGTCTGAAATGGAGAGGAACCCTGAGGTTCCTGCCTCAACTGGAGATGAGGCCCTCTTCCATTGCACCAAACACGGTGGAGTCCTGAGAGGCCCCTCCCAACTCCATAGTATCCCTAACTTCTCAGAGGCACCCTGAGAAGCTCTCTGAGGTCACCAGCACAGGTGGAGGGAACCCAGGGTTTCCTGACGCAACCGGAGAAAGACCTCGAGAGTCCTTCTTCAACGCGTCTTGAGGCCAGATTCCCCTACCATAACTCGAGAGCAATGACGCGCTCCTGCTCACCACTCCCATGGGAGACCTGACTTCCCTGGCGCCACATGAGAGGCTCCCTGAGCTCCCCGTCGTACCTCGTGAGAAAACCCACAATGGCGCCGAAGCTCGAGAAAAACCACGAGGCGCCCCCATCATCGCGAGATGAGGGCTTTCGTTTCCTGCAAGGCCTGGAGAGCCATCCCGAGTCTATTCTCCAAACTCCACAGGACGCGCTCCCCCTCGCCCCTCACATGGAGACCCCAATTCCCTGGCGGCACACGAGGGGCTCCCTGAGCTCGCCGTTGTACCTCGTGAGAAACCTCACACTGGGGGCGCCGCTGAAGAAAACCCGGAGACTCCCCCGTCATCGCGAGATGGGGGCCTTCATTTCCTGTATGGCCTAGAGAGCAATCCCGAGTCCTCTCTGCAAACTCCAAAGGAGGCTTGGCTCCCTTTAGGCCCCTCAGGGGGCTCCAAGAGATACTCCTTGCGACTCGAGAGGAGAGCGGAGTTCTTTGTGTCCAGGCGAGACGAGGCCTGAATCCCCAGGTGAGTCTGGAATGCAACCCCGAGATCCCTGTGGCCCCTGGAGAGGGACATTAGCTTCTGCACACAAGCCTAGATGAGGTCTATTTGCCCTGCAGTGACTCGAGAGCAATACCCAGCTCTCCTTCGCAACTCGAATGGAAGATTGGACTTCCCTGGGCCAACACAAGAGGCATCCTGAATTCCCTGTCGTAACTCGAGATCCCACCGCAATTCGAGAAAAAACACGTGGTTCACCCGTCATCGTAAGATGAAGTCCTTTCCCGCTACAGCGTCTCAGGAGAAGTCCCACGTTCCATCTTGAAGGTGGAAACCGTACTTGGCACCCTTGATGCGACCCAAAAAGTTCCCCGACATACCAGACTCAATTGAGAGGAACACCGACGTTCCCAGCACCACTTCATCTGAGCCCCTGCTCCCTCCTGATCTCGACAGAAGGGTCCATTCCCCTGCTTTGTCTGGAAGGGGTTCCGACCTTCCCATCGCACCTCACTATGAGGCTGGTCTCACGAGGGAATTCGAGACGTGGCCTCCTGGGCGGTGCCACCTTCCGAAAGACCCCGATTTCCCGGTCCACTCTTGACAAGAACCCGATGCCAGGACACCTCTTCGATCGCATCCCTGTGGATGAAGTCGAAAAACAAAGGGGCACTGACACCCCCTTGCATCGTCCAGAAAAACTCGCAGCTTCCAAATACAGCTCAACATGTGGCCTGTCAACCTGTGAACACCTCAAGAGGCAAACGGAATTCCATGCCTCAACCCAAGATGAGGCCTGACTCTCCTGTCCCAACTCTGCAGGGACCCTGTAATCGGAGTCAGAAATGGAGAGGAACCCAGAGGTTCCTGCCTCACTGGAAATGAGGCCCTCTTCCATTGCAACAAACCTAGTGGAGTCCCGAGAGGCCCCTCCCAACTCCACAGTATCCCTCACTTCTCAGAGGCACCCTGAGAAGCTCCTGGAGGTCAACAGCACAAGTCGAGGGAACCCAGCGATTCCTGCCGCAACCCGAAAGACCTCGAGATTCCTTCTTCAACGCGTCTCGAGACCCGATTACCCTACCGTGACTCAAGAGCAATGACGCGCTCCCCCTCGCCCCTCGAATGGAGACCCGACTTCCCTGGCGCCACACGAGAGGCCCGCTGAGCCTGCCATCATTCCTCGTGAGAAACCCCAAACTTGGGCCGCCGCTCGAGAAAAACCCTGAGACTCCCCCATAATCGAGAGATGAGGACTTTTTTTCCTGCCTGGCCTGGAGAGCCATCCCGAGTGTTTTCTCAAAAATCCACAGGAGGCTTGACTCCGTTTAGACCACTCAGGGGGCTCCAAGAGATACCCATCGTGGCACGAGAGGAGAGTGGAGTTCTTTGCTTCCACTCGGGATGAGGCCTGACTCCCCGGCTGAGTCTGGAATGAAACCCCGAGATCCCTGTCGCTCCTGGAGAGGAACATTAGTTTCTGGACACAAGCCTAGATGAGGTCTATTTGCCCTGCAGTGACTCGAGAGCAATCCCCAAATCTCCCACCCATCTCAAATGGAAGATTGTACTTCCCTGGGCCAACACAAGAGGCATCATGAATTCCCCGTCGTAACTCGAGAATCCCGCCCCAACTCGAGAAAAGCACGTGCTTACCCCATCATCCCAAGACGAAGCTCTATCCCACTACAGCGTCTCAGGAGAAGACCCACGTTGCGTCTTGAAGGCCAAAACGGTACTTGGCACCCTTGATGCGACCCAAAAGTTCCCCAACATACCGGACTCAATTGAGAGGAACACAGAGGTTCCCGGAACCACATCATCTGAGCCCCTGATTCCCTTCTGATCTCGACAGGAGGGTCCATTCCCCTGCTTTGTCTGGAAGGGGTTCCCGACCTTCCCGTCCCACCTCAGGATTAGGCCAGTCTCACGAGGGAATTCGAGAAGGAGCCTCGTGGGTGGTGCCACATTCTGAAAGACCCCAATTTCCAGGTCTGCTCTTGAAAGAACCCGAAGTTTGACCCATCTTCGAACACAACCCTGTGGATGAAGTCGAAACACGAAGGGGCACTGACACCCCCGTGCATTGTCCTGAACAACGCCCCGGTTCCAAATACAGCTCGACAAGTGGCCTGTCACCCCGTGAACACCTCGAGCAGCAAGCGGAGTTCCGTGCCTCAAACCAAGACGAGGCCTGACTCTCCGGTCCCAACTCTGCAGGGACCCTGCGATCAGAGTCTGAAATGGAGAGGAACTCTGAGGTTCCTGCTCAACTGGAGATGAGGTCCTCTTCCATTGCACCAAACCCAGAGGAGTCCCGAAAGGCCCCTCCCAACTGCAGAGTATCCCTGACTTCTCAGAGGCACCCTGAGAAGCTCCCGGAGGTCACCAGCACAAGTCGAGGGAACCCAGCGTTTCCTGCCACAACCCGAGAAAGACCTTGAGAGTCCTTCTTCAACGCGTCTCCAGGCCCGATTCCCCTACCATGACTCCAGAGCAATGATGCGCTCCCCCTCACCTCTCACATGGAGACCTGACTTCCCTGGTTCCACAAGAGAGGCTCCCTGAGCTAACCGTCGTACCTCATGAGAAACCCCACACTGGCGCCACCGCTCGAGGAAAACCCGAGACTCCCCCGTCACCGCGAGATGAGGGCCTTCGTTTCCTGCATGGCCTGGAGAGCCATCCCGAGTCTTCTCTCCAAACTCCACAGGAGGCTTGACTCCATTTAGGACACTCATGGGGCTCCAAGAGATACCCGTCGCGACTCGAGAGGAGAGGGGAGTTCTTTGCTTCCACTTGAGACGAGGCCTGACTCCCGGGTGCGTCTGGAATGCAACCCCGAGATCACTGTCGCCTCTGGAGAGGAACATTAGTTTCTGGACACAAGCCTAGATGAGGTCTACGTGCCCTGCAGTGACTTGGGAGCAATCCCCAGCTCTCCTTCGCAACTCGAATTGAAGATTGGACTTCCCTGGGCCAACACAAGAGGCATCTTGAATTCCCTGTCGTAACTCGAGAATCCAACCGCAACTCGAGAAACACCACGTGGTTCCCCCGTCATTGCAAGATGAATCCCTTTCCCTCGAAGGCGTCTCAAGAGAAGTCCCACATTCCGTCTTGAAGTTCAAAATGGTACTTGGCAGCCTTGATGTGACATACAAAGTTCCCCGACAAAGCGGTCTCCCTCGAGAAGAACACCGAGGTTCCCGGCACCACTTCATCTGAGCCCCTGCTCCCCTCCTGATCTCGACAGGAGGGTCCATTCCCTGCATTGTCTGGAAGGCTTCCCGACCTTCCCGTCTCACCTCAGGATGAGGCCGGTCTCACGAGGGAATTCGAGACGGAACCTCGTGGGCGGTGCCACGTTCCAAAAGACCCCGATTTCCCGCTCGGCTCTTGACAAGAACCCGATGCCCAGACACCTCTTCGAAAACAACCCTGTGGATGAAGTAGCAACACGAAGGGGTACTGACACCCCTGTGCAACGTCCGGAAAAACCAGCAGGTTCCAAATACAGCTCGACAAGTGGCCTGTCAACCCACGAAAATCTCGAGTGGCAAGCGGAGTTCCATGCCTCAACCCAAGATGAGGCCTGACTCTCCTGTCCCAACTCTGCAGGGGCCCTGCGATAGGAGTCTGAAATGGAGAGGAACCCTGAGGTTCCTGGCTCAACTCGAGATGAGGCCCTCTTCCATTGCACCAAACCCAGTGGAGTCCGAGAGGTCCCTCCAACACCACAGTATCCCTGATTTCTCAGAGGCACCCTGGGAAGCTCCCTGAGGTCACTGGCACAAGTCGAGGGAACCTGGGGTTTCCTGCCGCAACCCGAGAAAGGCCTAGAGAGTCCTTCTTCAATGCATATTGTGGCCCGATGCCCCTACCGTGACTCGAGAGCAATGACGCAATCCCCCTCGCCACTCGCATGGGAGACCTGACTTCCCTAGTGAAACACGAGAGGCTCCTGAGCTCCCCGTTGACCCTCGTGGGAAACCCCACACTGGCGCCGAACTCGGGAAAAACCACGAGACACCGCCGTCATCGCGAGATGAGGGCCTTCCTTTCCTGCAATACCTGGAGAGCCATCCCGAGTCTTCTCTCCAAACTCCACAGGAGGCTTGACTCCCTTTAGGCCACTCAGGGGCTCCAAAAGATACCCGTTTCGACTCGAGAGGAGAGCGGAGTTCTTTATTCCATTCGAGACGAGGCCTGACTCACCGGGTGAGTCTGGAATACAACCCTAAGAGCCCTGTCGCCCCTGGAGAGGAACATTAGCTCCTGGACACAAGCCCCGATGAGGTCTATTTGACCTGAAGTGACTCGAGAGCAATCCCCAGCCCACCCTTGCACCTCGAATGTAAGATTGGACTTCCCTGGGCCAACACAGGAGGCATCCTGAATTTCCCGTTGTAACTCGAGAATCCCGCCGCTAATCGAGAAAAACCACGTGGTTCCCCAAAACCACGTGGTTCCCCGCCATTCCAAGATGAAGCCCTTTCACGCGACGGCGTCTCAGGTGAAGTCCCACGTTCCTCCTTGAAGGTCGAAACGGTACTTGGCACCCTTGATGTGCGACCCAAAAATTTCCCCGACATACCAGTCTCACTCGAGAGGAACACCGAGTTTCCGGCACCACTTCATCTGAGCCCCTGCTCCCCTCCTGATCTCGACAGGAGGGTCCATTCCCCTGCTTTGTGTCAAAAGGGTTTCCGCCCTTTCCGTCGCACCTCAGGATGAGGCCGGTCTCACGAAGAAATTCGAGACATGGCCTTTTGGTTGATGCCACATTCCGAAGGACCCCGATGTCCCGGTCCGCTCTTGATAAGAACTGGATGCTCGGATACCTCTTCGGATGCAACCCTGTGGATGACGTCGCAACACGAAGGGGCCCTGACACCCCCGTGCATCGTCCAGAAAAACCCGTAGCTTCCAAATACAGCTCGACAAGGGGCCTGTCTCCCCTTGAACAATTCGAGCGGCAAGCGGAGTTCCATGCCTCAACACAAGACCCGGCCTGCCTCTCCGGTCTCAACTCTGCAGGGACCCTGCGATCGGAGTCAGAAATCGAAAGGAACCCTGAGATTCTTGCCTGAACTCAAGACGAGGCCCTCTTCCATTGCACCAATCCCAGTGGAGTCCCGAGAGGCCCCTCCCAACGCCACAGTATCCCTGACCTCTCAGAGGCACCCTGAGAAGCTCTCTGAGCTCACTGGCACAAGTCAAGGGAACCCAGGGTTTCCTGCCACAACCCGAGAAAGACCTCGAGAGTCCTTCTTCAACGCGTCTTGAGGCCCAATTCCCCTACCGTGACTCGAGAGCAATGACACGCTCCCCTCTCGACTCACATGGGAAACCTGACTTATCTGGCACCACATGAGAGGCTCCCAGAGCTCCCTTTCGGTACCTCGTGAGAAACCCCACACTGGCGCCGCAGCTCAACAAAAACCACGAGACTCCTCAGTCATTGGGAGAAGAGGGCCTTCGTTTCCTGCATGGCCTAGAGAGCAATCCCGAGTCCTCTCTCCAAACGCCACAGGAGTCTTGACTCCCTTTAGGCCACTCAGGGGGCTCCAAGACATACCCGTTGTGACTCAAGAGGAGAGCAGAGTTATTTGCTTCCACTCAAGATGAGGCTGACTCCTCGGTAAGTCTGGAATGCAACCCCCTGATCCCTGTCTCCCCTGGAGAGGAACATTAGCTTCTGCACACAAGCCTAGATGAGGTCTATTTGCCCTGCAGTGACTCGAGAGCAATCCCCAACTCTCCTTACCAACTCGAATGGAAGATTGGACTTTTCTGGGCCAACACAAGAGGCATCCTGAATTCCCCTTTGTAACTCGAGAATCCCACCGCAACTCGAGAAAAACCACGTGGTTCCCCTGTAATCGCAAGATGAAGCCCTTTCCCGCTACAGCGTCTCAGGAGAAGTCCCACTTTCCCTCTTGAGGGTCGAAACGGTACTTGGCTCCCTTGATGAGACCCAAAAATTTCCCCGACATACCGGTCTCAATCGAGAGGAACACCGAGGTTCCTGGCACCACTTCATCTGAGCCCCTGCTCCCCTCCTGATCTCGACAGGAGGGTCCATTCCCATGCTTTGTCTGAAAGGGTTTCCTGACATTCCCGTCGCACCTCAGGATGAGGCCGTTCTCACGAAGAAATTTGAGACGTGGCCTCGTTGGTGGAGCCACATTCCGCAGGACCCTGATAATCCGGTCGGCTCTTGATAAGAACCCGATGCCCGGACACCTCTTCAAATGCAACCCTGTGCATGAAGTCGCAACACGAAGGGGCACTGACACCCCCATGCATCGTCCGGAAAAACCCCCAGGTTTCAAATACAGCTCGACAAGTGGCCTGATAACCTTTGAACACCTCGAGAGGCAACCGGAGTTCCATGCCTCAACACAAGACGAGGCCTGCCTCTCCTGTCCCAACTCTGCAGGGACCCTGCGATCGGAGTCTGAAATGGATAGGAACCCTGTGGTTCATGCCTCAACTGGAGATGAGGCCCTCTTCCATTGCACCAAACCCAGTGGAGTCCCGAGAGGCTCCTCCCAACTCCACAGTATTCCTGATTTCTCACAGGCACCCTGAGAAGCTCCTTGAGGTCACCGGCACAAGTCGAAGGAACCCACGGTTTCCTGCCACAACCCGAGAAATACTTCAAGAGTCCTTCTTCAACGGGTCTCAAGGCCCGATTCCCCTACCGTGACTCGAGAGCAATGACGCGCTCCCCCTCGACTCTCGCATGGGAGACCTGACTTCCCCTGGCACCACACGAGAGGCTCCCTGAGCTCGCCGTCGTACCTCGTGAGAAACCCCACACTGGCGCCGCAGCTCGAGAAAAACCACGAGATGCCCCCGTCATCGCAAGATGTGGGCCTTCGTTTCCTGCATGGCCTAGAGAGCAATCCAGAGTCCTCTCTCCAAACGCCACAGGAGCCTTGACTCCCTTTATGACACTCAGTGGGCTCCAAGATATACCGTCGCTACACGAGAGGAGAGAGGAGTTCTTTGCTTCCACTCGAGTTGAGGCCTGAGTCCCCGGGTGAGTGTGGAATGAAACCCCAAGATCCCTGTCGCCCCTGGAGAGGAACATTCGCTTCTGGAACACAAGCCTAGATGAGGTCTATTTGCCCTGCAGTGACTCCAGAGAAATCCCCAGCTCTCCCTCGCAACTCAAATGGATGATTGGACTTCCCTGGGCCAACACAGGAGGCATCCTGAATGCCCCGTAGTAACTGAAGAATCCCGCCGCAACTCGAGAAAAACCACGTGGTTCCCCCTCCATTACAAGATGAAGCCCTTTCCTGCGACGGCGTCTTAAGAGAAGTC